>NW_024412394.1:80741779-80746825 GCF_014898765.1 Herpailurus yagouaroundi
AAAAAAAAAAAAAAGAAAGAAAATGTTGCTACGGCTTCAAGTAAAGCCATATTTTGGTACCAAGGATAATGTGAAAGCAAACAACAGTTTTCTTAGTGACTGAAAAGCATGAATTTATAAGGCATATCGTATTTATTTATTCATCATTTGAAAAGTTGTTGACAATTCTTTTGGTGTGAGACAATTTGCTATCCTTTATCAGATACAGGTAAAACTTTAAAAAGACATGATCCAGGGATGCCTGAGTGGTTCAGTTGATTAAGCACCTGACATTTAGGCTAAGGTCCTGATCTCATAATTCGTGAGTTCGAGCCCCCTGTCAGGCTCTGTGCTGATAGTGAGCTTGCTTGAGATTCTCTTTCCCTTTCTATTTTCTTCTCCCCAACTCGCTCACTCTCTCTCTCTCAAAATAAGTAAATAAACTTATTTCTTTCTTTAAAATAAACTTATTTCTTTCTTTAAAAAAAGAAAGAAAAAGACATTGATCTTTGCAGTGGAGTTTATGAGCCCAGTTGTAGAGATATTGCCTTCCTTTCTAAGAATGATCTGAAAAGTGTGCTGCTTTTTCACTCCACCAGTTCCTTCCTAGACTGGATTAATGGAAAGAACTTTGAGAGTGACTGCTATCTTTTCATTGACTAACAGTGTGACCTATATAGCCAGGATACTCTTTGGACCTTAATTAACTGGCCTCTAAAATGAGGCATTTGAAGCTGACTATTATTACATTCCTATCCAACTCTCAAAAATGTGTTTATTTCTGTATTATATTTTATTACCTTAATAGTGTACATTCATTGTAGAAAAAATTTTAAATTACAAAAAAAAACCCACCTAAATTAAAAAAGAGAGTGGTATCTATAGTTCCTTCTGCAACATAAAGTTGATTTTATCATTATCCTTCTAGTTTGACTCCACCAATCAGGCATTCTTGTAATGAATTTTTTTCTGTAGAGACATCTCAAGTCATTAATAATATTTGTAATATTATGGAGACGAGACTATGGCAGTTCAGCCTCACAGCCTCAGCTTTTATAATCTTTTCTACAGAGAATGATTCTTCAGGTATGACAAAACTTGTCATGGTGACTGCTGTGTGAGGTTGCTGCGAATGCTGCACTGAGTTGACAAAGCAAGGGATCCTGGAAAATTAAGGCACTAGGTGAACTACCCCTAGCATTTATCCTTTAAAGATGTGAGGATCCATATACCCTTACTGAGTCAGAAATGGGGGAAAAAATCAAGATTTATGACCTTAGTTTTCTGGGAGCAGTGATGATTGTCTATGCTTGTTTCAGGGGGATTTATAAAGAAAAAAAAATTTTTTTTGCTCTACACATTTTAGACTGTTAAACAATTTTTGTAAGAGTTTATTTTACAGTGGATTTGAACTTTATATAGTCAAAAAATTCAAACATATTTAAAAAAACCAAAATATTCACTGTTGGGAAGTTCGGTTTAGCTTACGAGTCTGAGTCCACTTTCCCTTTCTGTGGAGAAAATCTCATTTTTTTAAAAAAAATTTTAACATTTATTTATTTTTGAGACAGAGAGAGACAGAGCATGAATGGGGGAGGGTCAGAGAGAGAGGGAGACACAGAATCTGAAACAGGCCCCGGGCTCTGAGCTGTCAGCACAGAGCCTGACGCGGGGCTCGAACTCACAGACTGTGAGATCATGACCTGAGCCGAAGTCGGACGCTCAACCGACTGAGCCACCCAGGCAGCCCAAGAAAAGCTCATTTTTATCATTGATAGTAAGTTAGTTGTTTCTGGTTTGAATTTTAATCAATTTTGGATTAACATGGTCAGTTCATATTCTTCCCATTCTTTCTTGTGTATTCTTCCCCTCCCCCACTCCTTTTCTCGGAACTTCTGGGTTCAGGAGCATTTTACTAGAGTTCAGGTGTGGGAACTGGGTTTGCAATTTATTCTTAGCTACTTCCTCTCACTTCTGGCTTCTGCTGACGTGTGACTTATCAGATCAAGAATGTTTCCCTTTGTTCCTTCTGCATCTACTGCGGAGGTGCACTTCCCACTGTGACCTCAAATTTTCAGGTCCATCTGCACTGTGTCTTCTTGGACCCAACCTCAGTGTCTCTTCAGATAATTTTGGTCTTTCACCAAGTTGACAAGTCTCTTGACCTCTCAAAAGTCTCAACTGTTCTCCCTTCAGTATGTATGTTGGCTTAAAGAAAACACAGACTATGTTCAGGCCCTACCTATGCACTTTCCTCAAACAATGGTTTTCTAACACATAGGTGCTATGTTGTAAGTTCTCTGTAAAGAGTTCCAGTGCCTCATATGGCATACTGGATGACTCTTCTGCTCCGCAATTACTGATACTTCGTGAGGTATATACTGGAGTTTCAGTGGTCCTACTTCACCTCCACTTTGAAGTTCTATAGTGGGAGGAGCCCTGAGATCCATCACCAGAAATCTTCTATATCCTGGAAATGAAATATTTATTCTTTCCCTACCCTCTGGTGAAATTCTTATCACCTTCTGATGAGAAACATCTCTTAGATAATCATGAATTCCTTTCCACTTCATGTTTTGGATGTGCTTATATTTTAAGTCTTCCAGGACTTAAATAAAGCAAAACAACAGCAACAACAGCAACAGCAACAACGGCAACGATATTTTTCCTCTCAGGTTATTTTCTTATAATTGAAAACCATGGTATTCAAGAATATTTGTTGCTTCTACTAAAAACTTTCCCAACTCCTTTAAAGAGTTGAAAAGCTCAGAAATTACTGTTCTTACTTTATCAGCCCTCCCTGAATGTAGTGTATTTATTAACAAAGGATGAGAGAAGGGAGAAATTAACTGGAAAAACCACAGAATTGGATATCAAAATGCTAAGTCAGTTAAATTTACATATTCTATAAATGTTTGAATTAATATTTTTGTTTCAATTATTTTCATAAAGAAATTTAGATTTTATGATTCTTATTTTCAAGAACAGAAACCCAATTTATTATGTTGTGCCTGAAGGAAGAAAGAAAAATAATTAGGTCATAAATTTAGGGATGCCTTTATTTTAATTATAGCAAATCTTATTTATAGAGTGTTCAGTTTTTTCTCAATTACTATTTTTGCATTTTATATGCATTATCACAATAGTATGAAGTAGATAAATATTTTTTCTTCCATTATATCAATGAACAAATTGGGGGAAAAGAGATGGAGTTAGCCAAGGTGAATCAACAGATAAATTGGAAAACAAAGATCCACATCAAAGTTTCTTGACTCCAAACTTCCTGTACTTGATTATGCTATATTCTGAGAAAAGGACTCCGACTCAACCTACTTCATTTACCTCATTACAAACTTCCCATGAATCTCACGTCGTTAAAGTCTTCATAGCACTTATCAAATTCCTAAGCGCATAAATACAAATATATGATTAAGTGGTTTCAGAATGCAATGTTTTTAAGTTTAAAAAAGTATCAACAGCCACTCATTATTAAAATCAATTCTTCAGTTAAATATCTCACATCTACATAGGTGAATATCATGAAGAGAATATTGAACAAAAATACAAATCAAAATAATACATTTAGATTCCACTTCAAAAATGTCAAAACTAGCAAAACTAAATATGTTACTTAGGAATGCATACATATGTGAGAACTAGTGAAGAAATCAAGGGAATGTGTAATTAGAAAATTCAGGAATGTGCTCTGGAGAAAAATGTGACTGGGGAAAAAGTGAGAAGGATTTAAAGGTATTGTAAATGTTTCATCTCTTCAATTGGATGATGGCTACAGTGATATTAGGTTTATTTTTATCCTTTAAACACCAAATGTATATCTGTTCCTTTTTGTGAGTGATATATTTCACAATAAAAAGTAGCATTGCCACGCAATTACATGTTTACTAGAAATACCTTTCAAGATTTTGTAGGTTGGTCATACAGGTAGCACTTGCAGTGTTCTTTGGCTATACTTTAAATTGGGGTTTCTAAGCCTTGGTACTATTGGTATTTTGCTGGATGTTTTTGTTGTTGTTGTGGGAGGCTGTCCTGTGCATTGTAGGACAGGTAGCAGCATCTTACCCACCACCTGCTAGTAGCAGCCCTTCGGTCTTCAATCTTGTAAATCAAAAGTGTCCACAGGGGCGCCTGGGTGGCTCAGTCGGTTGAGCGTCTGACTTCGGCTCAGGTCATGATCTCGTGGTTCCTGAGTTCCAGCCCCGCGTCGGGCTCTGTGCTGACAGCTCGGAGCCTGGAGCCTGCTTCGGATTCTGTGTCCCCCTCTGTCTCCGCTCCACCCTTGCTTGTGCTCTTTCTCTGTCTTTCAAAAATGAATAAACATTAAAAAAATCAAAAAATAAATAAAAAAAGAAAGAAAGAAAAGTGTCTACGGATACTGCCAAATAAGCATAGGCAGGTGGGAAGAGGGAGCAAATTGTCCCTGGTTGAGAACCACTGCTTTAAAGTCTTGTCTTCCCTGGTAATATTTGTATTTTTCACCACTTTCGGTGTATTTGTACTTTGCTGTTTCACCTCCTTCACTATGTTATTGTTACTTATTAGCGCAGGATGCAACATGCGGGTCGTTTTTAGAAAACATTCTCTGTAACTTTTTATAGCACATTGTGTATTCATTCAGGATACACTGAAAAGCCTGACATTCAGTTCCATCATTGTAAGTGTTCAGGTCATCCTTACTAACCTGAGAGCAGTAGACAACAGTAGTGATTCCACCTATGGATGGCTGCAGTGTCACTTTTGACTGGTAGTGGTTAAGGGTCACTTCTGAAGAATGAGCTCCACTGTACATGAATGAGTTGCAAATATGGAAGCAGAAGGAAAAAAACCCTACACGGAATAGTGATAAGATCCAGTTTCTGCCTAGAACAAAGGAGAGGAATAGACTGAAATACTCAGAAGAAAGATTTACTTTTCCAATGGGATTCTCAAAAGAACCCTGAGAATTGATTACATAACCTTATATATTTTGAGATTTAATTAGGTAGTGTCTGTGGAAGAGAAAACACACACACACACACACACACACACACACACACACACACACACACA
>NW_024412394.1:80746835-80754335 GCF_014898765.1 Herpailurus yagouaroundi
CACACACACACACACACACACACACACACACACACACACACACACACTGAGCTCCTGAAAGAAAGATGCTATCAAAGTGACTTTTATTAACTCTGGTAATTTTGAAACATCTTCAGCTGATGCATGTTTGCTGTTGAAGCTTGTTCATTTTCTCTGTACAAGCTAGTCCTTTTAATCCTTCAGTTTAATTGGCCATTACTTGCACTAGTAAAGCTATCAGTAGGAAGATATTTTGAAGTAATGGAATACTTAAATTTCAGTTGTGCTTCTTTTTCATATAAAGGTCTGTGAATAGTTCCATATGTGAAAAATCCCTCTCCCACCTCAGAATGAAAGCCCATAGCACCATAATCCTTACCCTGGACATAGTTTTCTCTGTCATTTCTAGTGCAGCTCCACTGTATACGAATTGAGTTTATAATGTTTGATATAGATGTTCTATAATTATTCCTTCTAAATTTCTGATTTCTGAGTAAGTGCCCTTCTTCCTGTTTATATTTGGGGAAAGGCTTTCACTTGTTCATTCTTTTAACTTCTTTAAATTTTTAGAGAACCTGTATTAGGCACCAACTTTCTGCAGGAAATTATAAGATGTGACATTAGAGAAATTGCATCTTTATAATTAATATCTCATTTTAAAGAAGTTTTAAGGAGGTGTAAGTCACATACCATAAAATTGATTTTTAAAAATTCATACAATTCAGTGCTTTTTCGTATGTTCACAGAGCTGGGCAACCATCCCCACAATCTAAGATTAGAACATTTTCATCACACCAAAAAGAAATCTCGTATCCATTAACATCCGTTCCGCCATTCTCCTCTCCCACCTCCTGGTAACCACTAATTTACATTTCTGTCTCCATAGGTTTTCTGTTCTTGACATTTCTTACAAATGTCAACATAAAACACCTGTTTTGGGGGGTTGACTTCTGTCGTTTAGCACAGTATCCATCCATGTTCATACATGCCTCAGTGTTTCATTCTTTTCTATTGTGGAATAATATTTCATTGTATAAATGTGCCACATCTTGTTTATCCATTCATTGGCTAATGGGCATTTTGGTGATTTCCACCTTTTGACTATTATGAATAATGCTGGTATAAATATTCACATACAAGATTTTGCATGGGTATGTTTTCATTTCCTTTGGCTATTTAACTGGGATGGACTTGCTGTGGTTACTTTCTATTTACAGATTTGAGGAACTATCTTTTCCAAACTGAATGTACCATATTATATTTCCACCAGCAACACTGAGGTTGAGGATTGCTGTTTTTCTACATCTTCACTGGCACTTGTTATTGTTGTGTTGATTATAGCCATGCTAGTGAATAGGAAATAGTGTCTTGTTTGATTTTGTTTCTCTGACTTAGATGTTAAGAATCATTTCGTGTTCTTTTTTTTTTTTTTTAATTTTTTTTTCAACGTTTATTTATTTTTGGGACAGAGAGAGACAGAGCGTGAACGGGGGAGGGTCAGAGAGAGGGAGACACAGAATCGGAAACAGGCTCCAGGCTCTGAGCCATCAGCCCAGAGCCCGACGCGGGGCTCGAACTCACGGACCGCGAGATCGTGACCTGGCTGAAGTCGGACTCTTAACCGACTGCGCCACCCAGGCGCCCCAATCATTTCGTGTTCTTATAGGCCATTTGTATGTCTTCTTTGGAGAAGTGTCAATTTAGATCTTTTCACATTAAAAGAAATGGGTTAGTTGTCTTTTAATCAAGTTGTAAAAGTTCTTATATATTCTGGGTAGAAGTCCTTTATCAGATATGCAATTTGCAAATTTTTCTTCCATTCCATGGGTTTTCTTTTCATTTCCTTGGTGGTATCATTTGCAGCACAAAATTCTCTTTATTTTGTATTTATTTTTTTAATTTTTAAATGTTTGTTTATTTTTGAGAGAGAGACAGAACGTAAGTGGGAGAGAGGCAGAGAGAAGGAGACAGAATCTGAAGTAGGCATCAGGTTCTGAGATGTCAGCACAGAGCCTCATGTGGGGCTCGAACTCACGAACCAAGAGATAGACCTGAGCTGAAGTTGGACAGTCAACCGACTGAGCCACCCAGGTGCCCATTTATTTTCCTTTCTTTCTTTCTTTCTTTCTTTCTTTCTTTCTTTCTTTCTTTCTTTCTTTCTTTCCTTCCTTCCTTCCTTCCTTCCTTCCTTCCTTCCTTCCTTCCTTCTTTCCTTCCTTCCTGCATTTGGGGTTATACCTAAGAAGCCATTGCCTTAACCGAATGTCACAAAGATTTGCTCTTATATTTTCTTCTTCTATTTTTTTTTAAATTTTTAAATTTTTTTAAAGTTTATTTTTGAGACAGAGAGAGACAGAGCATGAGCAGGGGAGGGGCAGAGAGAAGGGGGACACAGAATCTGAAGCAGGCTACAGGCTCTGAGCTGTCAGCACAGAGCCTGATGTGGGGCTCAAACTCATGGAGTTTGAGATCATGACCTGAGATGAAGTCGGACGCCCAACCAGCTGAGTCACCCAGGAGCCCCTATGTTCTTCTAAGAGACTTTATATTAACTGTTAAGTCTATGATCCATTTTGAGTTTATTTTTCTTGTGTGTATGTTGTAAGATAGGGGTTCAATTTTGTTCTTTTTCATGAGGTTATGCAGTTGTTCTAAAACAAATTTGTTAAAAAGACTGTTCTTTCCCCATTGAGTTTTCTTGGCATCTTTGTCAAAAATAAATTTGCTATAAATGAGGAGATTTATTTCTGGATTCTTGATTCTATTTCATTGATCTGTGTGTTTATTTTTATGCCAGTACCACGCACTCTTGATTACTGTAGGTTTGTAGTAAGTTTGGAAATCAGGATATGTGAGTATTCCAATTTTGTTCTTTTTCAAAGTGTTTTGACTATTCTGGGTTTCTTGCACAGAAATATCCTTTCTTTTCCAGTGTTCATTGTATTTCTACTTGGGAGAGTCTATGGTTTCAAAAGAAAACAACCAAAAAACCCTACACAACATAACAAAACATATTAAAAAGAATGTTTCCTCCAAAAACTCAGACACATCTATTTTCTGGATACCACTAATAAATGGTGTATCATTCTATACATTATAAATGCATGTTACTTTATAAATATTTTATTGTACAAACATCTCTGTACTGTGATTTATGAGTTAACAATATAACCCAGAGCCTATGCCACATCCTAATAGACTATAGAATTCCATTATAATGATGAACTGCAATTGAGTTAATCAGTTCCTTAATGATTGATATTTACATTTATTATGGGTTTCTTTGCTATTACAATCAATGTTGTAATGAACATGTTTCGTTTATGTATCTATATGTTTGTATAAGCATAATGGTAGTAAGCTCATTGACTAGAAATTGAATCCCTAGGTCAAATATATGAGCATTTTATATCTGTAAGCCTGTCAGACAGATTATCTTCATGGAAATTTTTGAGGATTTTAAATATGTTTGTAAGTGTCCTTTGTAATTCTTTTCCTGTGAAATCTCTACTTTTGCTCTCTGTCCATGTTTTCTTTAATTTTCCTTTAATTTTTCAATTTTAATTTTATTTTTGAGAGAGAGAGAGAGAGATAGAGAGCAGGGGAGGGGCAGAGAGAGAGGGAGATACAGAATTTGAAGCAGGCTCCAGGCTCTGAACTGTCAGCACAGAGCCTGATGCGGGACTCATACTCACAAACTGTGAGATCATGACCTGAGCCAAAGTTGGACACTTAACTACTGAGCCATCCAGGCACCCCCCTTTTTATTTTTATTTTTTAATGTCTGTTTTTGAGAGAAAAAGAGACGGAATGTGAATGGGGATGTATTTCAAGTATTTTAAAAAGAAACATGATTGGGTGAATTTTATCACATGATTTTCCTGCACCTATTGAAATAATCATATAATTTTTCACTTTTACTCTTTTGGTATATTATCTTCACTGATTTTCATATATTAAAAATTCTTAATTTTTTTTATGTATTTATTTTTGAGAGAGAGAGAGCACAAGTAGGGGAGGGGCAGAGAGAGAGGGAGACACAGAATCTGAAACAGGCTCCAGGCTCTGAGCTGTTAGCACAGAGCCTGATGCAGGGCTCAAACCCATGAACCACAAGATTATGACCTGAGCTGAAGTCAGACACTTAACTGAGTGAGCCACTCAGGCGCCCCTAAATTTTCTTTTTTTTTTTTTTTTAATTTGAGGAATAAGGACCTCTTGGTCATAATATTCTAGTTAAGTTCTATGAAATATAAGATGTTTACTTTGGCCATAACTATTAATACCTCACATGAATGATGTCACTGGACATTCATTAAGGAAATGTCTCAAATTATGAGAATGTAACACTCTGTCATTCTGTTCTTTTCATACTCGTGCTTTCTTACTTCCTCTTTATAAGCAAGGTGATTTTTTCCCTCCTTTTTAAAGTTTAAAGTCAATATTCATCACCACTGAAAAATGTGTATTTTGTGAATACACAGAGCTCTATGGGATTGCATTGTTTGGATTTAATGTCAAATTCTGGAACCTCCTTGAAAATCACATTCTTAACTGAAAAGTTTATCTGACAAGTGATAATACATAATAATATCTGTCCAAAAATAATAAACAAATATTGTTATAAATTTATGAAAATGAGCATTTCAAGTTATTTGTTACAGTATTTTGGTCATAAGGTATTAATTGGGAGAGATTTACAGAAATAAGATTTTTGATCAGAGCTGTAATATTGAAGCACAGTACCTTGTCACATGGCAGGCAAGGGATTGTTTCAGACATTAAAAATAAAAGGTTGAAAACTGCATGATGAGTTTTGAGTTTTGACATTTCAAAATTGCTTCTTGTTCTAGATTAGAAGCCATTTGAATTTAAGCCACTAGTAGGTGAGATATTTTTGGTCATACATATTTACATATATATGTATATATATGCATATATATGATCAAAATATAATATAATATACAATATATATTTATATTTGTGTTAGCTATTCCAACATCGAGCAGGGTGTGCAGGAATTTGCTTAAGAAATGTTGAATGAATGGCAGGATGAACAGATGGATGAAGGAAGAGCTTGGAATTTCCAATTGGGGAAATCAGGAAATGGCAATAATGAGGGTCTTACTCTAAATGATGAAAGCATAGACCTATAATTTGTGTTGTCTTTTTGCTATACTGTGTGAGGGGAAATTTTGGTATGATTTAACAATTGCATGATATGGAGATAGGTGGAAAAACAATTTGAAGGAAAATTAAAAAAAACACATTATACTATTGCCTTCTGAATTGGGAGTATTGATGTGATGGCACACGATGATAGAGAAGCAGATAACTGACACATAGTGAGTGGACAATTACTAAAGCTGTTATTTTTAAGTGTACGCGATGGGCAAAGATAAAAAATGAACTCACGTCATATGTCCTGAAGTGCCTTTGGTTTTAAATTGTACATCTTCAAGATCCTTTGAACAAGGCCCTAGTAACAATGAGAAGCCCAGAAATGCAAATATTAGGACAAAGGAGGGAAGAAAAAGGCCTAAACCTAACATCAAATCTGGTGAATAAGTGGAGCAAAAGGACATTACCTTGCTTTTGAATAGGATTAAAAGGCTGTTTTTGGCAAGGTGGACATTGTGAAATAGAGGTACTTTCTTTTGGGAGAAATACTTGTTTTTAGAAACTTGGAGGAACTAGGATAGGGACCAGAGAAGAGGAAGTAGATCATGGGATACTGATGGATGACTAAGGTGCAAAGGAAAACCATAAAGGGGATGGATTTCATGTTTCTTTCTAATTCATGTAGCTTTTTACCTGATCTTCTCCTACCAGAGTAGAGAGGGTGTATATCCATGATTCATGCATGTGTAAATATTTATTGAACAGCTTTTCAGTGCCAGGAACTGTCTTAAGTACCAGGATTTCAATAGTGAGGAAGATATACGAGGTCTGTCATTCTAAAGAGAAAAGAGAGAAAATAAACCATCTAGGATAAACACACGAACAAGATAATTTCTGAGAGTGAAAAAAACTGCATTGAACAAAATTAATAGAGGGATGCCATAGAGACTTACAATTAAGAACTACTTTAGATTGGATACTCAAGTGAGTCTTTTCTGAAAACCTGACCTTTATTCATGAAACATGAATAGTCAACTATAGAGTGATCTGGGGGCGAGAATATGCTAGACAAAGAAAATGGCAAGCTGGAGAGCACTAATGCATTGTTTAGGGATCAAAAGAAATTCAGTGTATCTGGAAAAGATTGGGTGGGGCAATCCTAGCACAGCATAGGTTTGCAGAGGTGGACAGGGTAAGGCAGATCCCATATGGCGTTGTAGATGATTGGAAAGAGTTGGAATTCTACCTTAAATCAAAGATGAAATTGTTGGAAAGCTCTAAAGAAGAAAATGAAAAAAATCCAGTTTACATTTTAAAAAATCATTTGACTGCCTTGTAGAGAATGCAGAAGTAGAGGTAGGGAACTTGGGCAATCACAGCAATACACATGAGAAATAATGGGCTGACTAAAGCAGTAATAAAAAAACATGGAGATATTCCTGGGACGTATGTTAGAGAAATGGCAACCAGGAATTGAATTGCATAGGGGTAGGATAGGATCTGTGTTCAATAAGAAAACAAAACAAACCATATATGTAACTCTCTCTCTGAGCCCAGGATAATTTTCCTTCTTATTGATTACAATTATATGCATGCCCCTATCTACTATATATTGATAGTTTGATTATACATTAAGAGTTTTTAAAAGCCATTTAAGAAAGTTCACAACTAGTTGTGTTTTGACTTTTCTTTTTGTGTGTGTGTAATAACCTTTTCTGTCATTGTTCACAAATGAAAGAATTAATCCTATAAGAGGTAGAACTATTGTTTTCTTTTTGAAAGATAGGTGAAGTTGTTTTTAGCATACAGAACCATTGTTGAAACTAAAACTCCTTTCTTTCATAACTGATATCTCTGTGAAGGGATGACAATGAATGGATGAGTTTATCAACTCTTTTCCCTTTACTTACTATTGTATTACTCCATTCTTGATAATGTACTTGTGATTTTCAAACTTTTTCATTAGTGGCTCTAACACCCTCTTGAGGTTTTCATTTTATTTTTATTTTTAACAATCTAGCTAAGAGGATTGTCTGTCATTTCACATTGTTTATGTTGTTCATGTTGATTTCATTAATGTAAATGGAAATTAATGTGGGTGTGGGAGATTGTTTCACTTCTTCTTAAGCTGTGATTTCCTTCTGGTAGTTACATTTTTTATGTTAATGAATACAACCTGCTTACCATTTTAAAGTGGGCTAAGCATGAGAACAAATTTAATTAGAGATGAAAGTGATCCATTTGTGCCCATGTTTACTCAAACTACCTAGATTTGAAGTTTTATGCAAAAGCCTGCATATCAAAATTCCCATACAGAATCCAGTATGAAGAATCTGTCTTTTCTCCTTGTGTTAGTTTGCTAGGGCTTCCATAACAAAATGCCACATAGTGTGTAGCTTG
>NW_024412394.1:80759335-80876442 GCF_014898765.1 Herpailurus yagouaroundi
GGTCCTATCAGAAAGAGAAAGAGTCTTAAAGAAGTTTATAGGAAGCGAAAAACAAATACCCTGAGGGCGGGGCATTGTGGCTTGCAAATTTCCAACCTGGAAGTAGCATTTGGGGGTTATTAGTAATGGGATGTATTTTAAAGAATGCCTTGTTTTGGGGCGCCTAAGTGGTTCAGTTGGTTGAGTGTGTGACTTCAGCTCAGGTCATGATCTCACGGTTCATGAGTTCGAGCCCCACATCGGGCTCTGTGCTGACAGCTCAGGGCCTGGAGACTGCTTCGGATTCTGTGTCTCCCTCTCTCTCTGCTCCTCCCCTGCTCACACCCAGTCTCTCTCTCAAAAATAAATAAAGATTAAAAAAAAATTTTTTTAAATTAAAAAAAACAAACAATTCCTTGTTTTTTTTTTTTAATGTTAATTAATTTATTTATTGAGAGAGAGAGAGAGAGAATGAGAGTGTGGCAGGGGCAGAGAGCTAGGAGAGAGAGAATCCCAAGCAGGCTCCACCCTGTCAGCCCAGAGCCCAATGTGGGGCTTGGTCTCATGAACTATGAGATAATTACCTAAGCTGAAACCAAGAATTGGAGGCTTAACCAACTGAGCTACCCAGACACCCCAAGAATTCCTTATGTTTGAACAGCTAATATGGTAATACTTCCCCAGACATGAAGTTTTTTTGGGCAAAGTTCTAATGCATACAAATTTACTATTTAATTTAAATAGGAATATTTTTAATCTAGTGGAAACAAACTTTGCTTTCTAAGTCTATGTTATAGTTCCATACTATCTGGCTTGCAGTCTCCTGGTTTTCTGATTCTACCCTTGTTATACAGTTGCTTCCTAAAATGTTGATCACATTTATATATCAAACAAAGTTTGCTGTCTTTGATCTTTGCACTGTTAATATTGGAATGTTAGTTGATGCTTCAAAATCTACATATTCATTGATAAAAAAACTCCATCTCTGTGCATTAGAGTAAGTTGGAAATTTGACTCCTAAATATATTTGTAAAGCAGTTTTTTTTTCTTTTTTCCTGAGGAATAAATATACTGTAGTTAGAAAACCAATATAAGATTTCCTGAGAAACATGCCTGAAGTATAAAGAAGAGTGCCACTTGGTATTTTTTTTATGAATCTAAAATGAGTCTGTAAGAAATGTATTAGATAGTTAAGGTCACTTTTGCAAAAAAGCCAACAAGAATGTCTTATTGATATATTTTTAAATTTACTATACTATATTTTTATTGTTGATATTTACAAAACAAGAGTTTTCATAACTATACTCCTAATAGGAGATCCTCCAAAAATTTCCCATATGCTTATGTTCTAAACAAAATATCTTAACATAGGAATTTTTCATATTTATAATCTGTGCAAATGGTAAAACATCTTATTGGCTTACAGAAGTCTTCCATATCTAATTCCTCATTTAATCTCATAAAGCTGCATTCTGTAATTTTACTGTTATATCTAATGGATTCTCTTTGAGGATCAATTGCTTGAAGATATTCAGTGATATTGAAGATAGTCTAAAGAAAGAAAAAAAAAACAGAAATAATTAAAAGAATGAAAAGTGGAACCTGTGAGTGAAGATTAAAGGGAAATAGGGTCATTTAGTTTGGAAAGAGACAAAAATGATCTTAAGCTATATGACAGCTTTAATATTGAAGACAAAGGACAGTTAGTCTATATTTATACAAATAATGGACTAAGATAAAATGAACTGGAAATTGAAGGAAGACAAATGGAATGATTAAGCTATTACAAACAATTCTGGAATCATTTAGACATCACATGAGCTACTACATCCAGGTAGTTCACAGATTTAATATTAGACACAATAATTCCTTTTGATAATGTTAGTTTTGAGAAGTTGAGTTTTTAGTCATTCTTGGGAAAAAAAGCAAATACCACGGGAATATTTATGTGGAAAGGGCATAAGGGTGGTGATGTCTAATCAGATTCAATATTTAAAATGTTGCACATATATACTATTAGTGAATGTGGTTAAGAACAAAGTAAAATGTATTATTTTTTCTTTCATTTGTGTGCATTATTTTTTTAAATGTCTAGTAAGTGTTAGTCCATAATTATTTGTGATGTGATGTTGTTTGGATTTAACTACTGATTACACTGAACTACTAGATTTTGTTTCTGGGGTACTGTGGAAAAAAACGTGACTGTGAAACCACAAAACTGAGAATCTGTTATTTTTTAAATTTATTTTTTTTAAAGTTTGCTTTAGAGAGAGAGAATGTGAACAGGGGAGGGGCAGAGAGATGGTGCGACAGAGGATCTGAAGCTGACTCTGTGCTGATACCACAGAGCTTGATGCAGGGCTCGAACTCACACACCATGAGACCATGACCTGAGGCATAGTCAGACACTTAACTGACTGAGCTGCCCAGGCACTCCAAATTTATTTCTGTTTCAAAGCGACAATGTGCATCTCACCTTCTTTATAATATTCCCACATTGCTAAAAGTACAGGTTGAACCCAGACATTATAAATTTGTGACAGAACATCAGACTTCAGACCATAACTTAATTGTTCCTTTAAATGACTTTCATGATCAAGAGATGCTCTTTCCAGTCTATTCTGTGGGGTTTTAGAGATGTCTCTTATTATCATTAATGTCTTGCAAAATTTAGATTCCTTTATTATTTCTTTAAGGCCAAGAATGTCATAATTGAAAAAGAATATTTTAGTGATAGCTTCTGCCCTATGTCCATGGCTCTTTGTGGTGTTAGCAGAAAGCATTTATGGGGACCTTATAAAACTTGTAAACATTTTGAAATAAAAAATATGTTTTTAGATATATTGAGAAGCTTTCTTCAGTAGTAGTTGTTTCAAATTAGAAGTGGAATGTCCCTTGAGGAAAAACTAGAATCACTAATTATAGACTTAATAAAATGTTGCTAATAGGCAGAATATTGAACTTTGAATTGAAACTTTTAGCAGCTGAGAAAATATGAGAGAATATAATTCTACAGGTGATTCAGTTTCCGCTTTTGTTACATATTCTCAATATGGTAGGTTGTTTGAAAATTATGTTAATAAAATGTAGCCTCCAACTCTCAAAGTCAGTTCATGTGTTTTGACTTCAGTGATGCATTACAGATTCATTTATTTTATTTAAATGCTTGGCCTCTTGAATTTGAGACCTGAAACACTGCACGGTAATGTTTATCAAAGTACATGTGACCACAGAGATGTATTTCTAACCATTTCCTTATCTTTTAAGAACCCTCGTCCTATATGGAGCTCAAAGAAAAATCAAGCATTTATTCTGTCTTGATTCCATATTACTTGTCATTACATTTGAATCAGAGGTGAAGAGTTTGAAGCAAAATCTAATTAGGATCTTTCCTGCCTTATAATATTTTTGCAAATTGAACATTTACATTTTTTTTTAATTTTTTTTTTCAACGTTTATTTATTTTTGGGACAGAGAGAGACAGAGCATGAACGGGGGAGGAGCAGAGAGAGAGGGAGACACAGAATCGGAAACAGGCTCCAGGCTCTGAGCCGTCAGCCCAGAGCCTGACGCGGGGCTCGAACTCCTGGACCGCGAGATCGTGACCTGGCTGAAGTCGGACGCTTAACCGACTGCGCCACCCAGGCGCCCCGAACATTTACATTTTTAATAACACATAGGATTATATTACATCATCGACAGTTTATTATAGCCATATATGCTGGCCATAACTATAAAACCTGAAAGGGGGTCGCTGGGAACCTCACATAGATCATATGCAGCTGACCAGTAAAGATGCTGTCGGAGTAATCATACTTTGAATTTCTAAAAATCGTACGGTGGGTACGTTGTGGGTGCTGTGACAGCAATAGAATTAAAATAACTCTCATTTGTCCTAGATGAAATCATGGTTCAGAATTATATAACAGTGTAGTAGGAATACTGTTGTGTGTATACTGGATTTTAAAGAGAATTTTTTGAACTATACATAGAATATTAAAAACAAGTAAGGGCCACCTGGGTGTCTTAGTTGAGCATCTGACTCTTGATTTCAGCTTAGATCATGGTCTCATGGTTTGTGAGATAGAGCTCCACATCAGGATCTGTGTGGACAGCGTGGAGCCTGCTTGGGATTCTGTCTCTCCCTCTCTCTCTGCCCATCCCCATTTGTGCTCTGTCCCTTCTTCTCAAAATAAAATAAAATAAAATAAAATAAAATAAAATAAAATAAATAACAAAAAATAAAAGCAGCTAAAATTTCAGTTACCTATCGGTTATAAATAATTTCCTCTTATATAAAAAAATATTAAGCAATGCATATAACAGGAATTAAAGTCTCTTAAGTTTGTTTTATTTTTTTAATTTGTGGTTGCATGCTAAGAATTACGTATCTATTTATTGCAAACAATTCTTTCAGTAATACTGCTTTCATAGACATTGCCTATTTGTTGACCAGTTAGATTTATTATGTACTTAGATATTGTGAAATTAGTCCTGATACTAACACTTTATCTTGAAAGGAGAATCAAGCAGAGAATCAAGGATAATCAAGCAGAATAGTTAAAATGAGTAGTAAAAGCCTCTTGTAAATTTTATCAAGTATATTAAAAGCAATTTCCTTAGTAGCCATGCCAATTTAGAGTTGACAGGTGGAAGGACTTCCTGAATGGGTACTCAACCAAATAGTTTCTGAGTTCAGGATCCTCCCTTTTGCTCTTATGGAATCTCCCTTTCCATCAATCTTTGCCTGGTTTACTTCCTCATTTCATTCAGATTCAGCTCAAATATGGTGTTCCCTGGCTTTATCATCTAATAGTTTACACTCCCCTCTTTGCATGCTGTTGCTCTACACAACTATTTGGTTCCCTCACAGAACTATTTGGCATTATTTAAATATTTTTTGTTTATTTTTCCATTGTGCAGTTCTCTGTAATCTTAATGGAAATAGTAACCTTGCCCTATTCAATACACCTGGAATAGTATCTGGCATATAGTAGGTATTCTAGAAATATTTGTTGAATGAATGAATAAAAGAAGACACTATGTCATTTCCATATATAGTTCTCTTTACTTAGCCTAACTTGAATTTATCTCCACTAAGTAGAAAGTGTACAGGGAGAAGGATCTTTGGTGTGTGGCAAAAGTTATCTGACCTGGCAAAATCATTAAATTTAATAGCTAGAGTTGGACAATGAGAGCATTGCAGTAACTCGTTATAGAACATTTCTCTGTATCACATCCTGCTCACACAGTGAACTGATTTTATCTTAAATAAGGAGATCTGTGGCTTCTTGGTTTCAATAAAATCCTTTGATATTTTCTGTAAATATAGTGGATTTGGCCTTGAAGTAGCCACACTTTATGAACAATATATGCATTCGGACCACAAAATTATAATTGCAAAGAGAGCAATTTACCTTTTAGTTCAGGGATGTTCTTAATACACATTTGATTGTATCTAGAATGCCTTTATCTTGCTCAGTTGACTAAACCAGTCACATCTTTTGTCTTTTTCAATAAACTGATTATTCATTGGTAGACTTCATCATATTTAACTCGTAAGTTTTTGATAAACTTTTCTAAATCAGTGTCTCAATGTTGATCTCTTGATCCTGGTGAAGGATATTTCATGTAATTTCTTAAGAAGCTTTGTCACTATTTTTTAAAAGCACTTTTATAATTTAAAATTTTTTCCAATAGCTTTTTTCCAATAGCTATTTTTTTCTAATAACATTTATTGAAAAGACCATCTTTTCCCCATATTCTTGCCTCTTTTGTCATAGACTAATTGACTATATAAGTGTGTATTTATTTCTGGGCTTCCCATCCTGTTCCATTGACCTATGTGTCTGCTTTTTTGTGTCAATACCATCTTATTTTGATTTCTACAGCTTGGAAGTGTATCTTTAATTTTGGGATTGTGATATCAGGGTTTTTTTTTTTTTTTTTTTTTTTTCTCCAAGATTGCTCTGGCTCTTCAGGGTCTTTGTGATTCCATAAAAAAATAAGGGGTTATTTGTTCTAGTTCTTGAAAAAATGCTATTAATATTTTGATAGATATTGCAATGAATCTGTAAATAGGTTTGAATATTATGGACATTTTAACAATATTCTTCTAATCCATGGGCATGATATATCTTTTCATTTGTTTGTATCATCTTAAATTTCTTTGAACAGTGTCTTATAATTTTCAGAGTATAGATCTTTCACCTACTTGGTTACATTTACTCTTAGATATTTTATTATTTTTGGTGCAATTATAAGTGGGACAGTTTCTTAATGATTCTTTCTTCCACTTTGTCATTACTGCATAAAAACACAACAGATTTCTGTGTGTTAATTTTGTATCCTGCAACATTACTGAATTCATTCGTTCTTTTGTGTAGTCCTTGGGGGTTTTGAACATAACATGTCATCTGCAAACAGTGACAGTTTTACTTCTTTCTTATCAATTTGGATGATTTTTCTTTATTTTTCTTATCCGATTGCTGCAGCTAGAACTATGTTGAATAAAAATTGAATAAAAGGTACTATGTTGAATAAAAGTGGCAAGAGTGTGTGTCCTTGTTCCTGATCTTAGAGAAAAAGCTTTCGGTTAATCACCATTAAGATATTAGCTGTGGGTTTTTTATAGATGGCCATTATTGTGTGTGGTATGTTTCATAACCCATTTTGTTGAAAGATTTATCATGAACAGATGTTGTATTTTCTCAGATGCTTTTCTACATCTATTGAAACAATCATATTTTTTTTATCTTTCTTCTTTTTTAATGTGATGTGTAACATGGATTGATTTGGTAATGTTGAACCTTTCTTTCATCCCTGGAATAAATCCCACTTGATCATGGTGAGTGCTCCTTTTAATGCATTGTTGAATTTGGTTCGCCAATAGTTTGCTGAAGATTTTTGGATCTGTGTTCATCAGGGATGTTGGCCTGTAGGTTTCTTTCTTCTTCTTCTTTTTCTTCTTCTTCTTCTTTTTTTTTCTTTTCTTCTTTTTTTATAGTTTTTTTGTTTTTGTTTTTGTTTTGGTCTGGTTTTGGTATACAGGTAATGATGCTAAGCCTTGTAGAATGAATTTGGAAGTTTCCTTCCTCTTATTTTTTGAATAGTTTGAGAAGTACAAGTATTAACTCTTCTTTGAACGTTTGGTAGAACTCACCTATGAGTTTGGGAGTTTTTGATTACTGATTCAATTTCTCTGCTAGTCTTTTTGAATTTTCTCTTTCTTTCTGATTCAGTTTTACAAGATTATATACTTCTAGGAGTGTATCTGTTTTTGTTGCCAATTTGTTGGCATATAATTTTTCATAGTATTCCCCATAATCCTTTATATTTCCGTTGTGTTTGTTATATTTACTCTTTCATTAAGCATGACTAGCCTTTTTTTTTTTAATTTTTTTTAACGTTTTTTATTTTTTTTTTTGGGAAAGAGAAAAAAAGGAGGATGAAGGGGGGGGGGGGGGGGAGAGAGAGGGAGACACAGAATCGGAAACAGGCTCCAGGCTCCAAGCCATCAGCCCAGAGCCCGACGCGGGGCTAGAACTCACGGACCGCGAGATCGTGACCTGGCTGAAGTCGGACGCTTAACCGAGTTCGCCACCCAGGCGCCCCAGGCATGACTAGCCTTTACACATAGAGACAAACCTTGGAATATTGTGGGTTTGGCTTAGGACCATTGCAATGAAGTGAATATTGCAATAAAATGAGTCAAATGAATTTTTGGCTTCCCAGTACATTTAAAGGTTGTGCTTTTACTATACTGTAGTCTTAAGTGTGCAATAGCATTATGTCTAAAACAAATAATGTACATACTTTAACTAAAAAATGCATCATTGCTAAAAATTTCCATCATCTGAGCTTTCAGTGAAACATAATCTTTTTGTTGGTAGAGGGTCTTACTTTGATGTTGATGGCTGCTGACTGATCAGGGTAGCAGTTGCTGAGGTTAAGGTGTCTGTGGCAATTTCTTAAAACAGGACAACAATTGAATTTGTTGCATCGATTGACCTTCCTTTTCACTAATGATTTCTCTATACCATTTTACCACATTAGAACTCCCACCACAATTGAAGTAAGTCCTCTCAAACCTGGCTACTGTTTTATCAACTAAGTCCGTGTAATATTCTAAATCTTTTGCTGTCATTTTAACAATCTTCACAGCATCTTCACCAGGAGTAGATTCTCTCAAGAAACCACTTTCTTTGCTCATCCATAGGAAGCAATTCTTCATCTGCTCAAGTTTTATCATGAGCTTGCAGCAATTCAGTAACATCTTCAGTCTCCACTTCTAATTCTAGATCTCTTGCTGTTTCCACCACATGTGCAGTTACTTTCTCTACTGAAGTGTTGAAATCCTCCGAATCATCCCTTTTCCAAGTCAAACCCTCCAAGTTGATGGTTGGAATCAACTTCTTCCAAACTCCTGTTAATGATGCTATTTTGGGGTGTCTGGATGGCTCAGTCGGTTAAGCATTTGACTCTTGATTTTGGCTCAGGTCATGATCTCATGGTTATGAGATTGAGCCCCCATGTCCAGCTCTGCACTAGGCTTGGAGCCTCCTTAACATTCTGTCACTCTTTTCCCTCTGCCCCTTCCGCATGCTTGCATGCATGTGTGTGCGCGCACTCGCACGCACAAACGCACACACACCCTTTCTCTCTCAAAAATGATGCTATTTCAATCCCTTTTATTAAATATGAGTGTTCTTAATGACATATTAATGGCGTATCTTGCCCAGAAGATTTTCACCTTGCTTTGCCTAGATCCATCAGAGGAATCACTATCCATCACTATATTCTATTAAATATATTTCTTCAGTAAGACTTGAAGATCGTAATTATTCCTTGATCCATGGGCTACAGATGGATGTTGTGTTAGCAAGCATGAATCTCATTGTGTGATCTCTTGGGTTATCAGGTGCATTGTCAACAACAGTAATATTTTGGAAACGAATCTTTTTTTTTTCTGAGAATTAGGTCTCAACAGTGGGCTTCAAATAGTAAACCATGCTGTAAACAGATGTGCTGTCATCTAGTGTTCCAGTTATAGAGGACAGGCAGAATGAACTTAGCATAATTCTGAAGGGCCCTAGGATTTTCAGAATGGTGAATGACCATTGGCTTGAACTTAAAGTCACCAGCTGCATTAGCCAACAGCAAGAGAGTGAGCCTGTTTTTTTTTTGAAGCTTAAAAGCCAGATTTCTCCTTTCTAGATAAGAAAATTCTATATGGCATGTTGTCCCAATACAAGGCTGTTTGTCTGCTTTGAAAATGTCCATTTTATTTAAATTTTTTTTTCAACGTTTATTTATTTTTGGGACAGAGAGAGACAGAGCATGAACGGGGGAGGGGCAGAGAGAGAGGGAGACACAGAATCGGAAACAGGCTCCAGGCTCTGAGCCATCAGCCCAGAGCCCGACACGGGGCTCGAACTCACGGACCACGAGATCGTGACCTGGCTGAAGTCGGACGCTTAACCGACTGAGCCACCCAGGCGCCCCGAAAATGTCCATTTTAGTATAGTCACCTTAGTTAATTATCTTAGCTAGATCTTCTGGATAACATGCTGCAGCTTCTACATCAGCAATTGCCTCTTAACCTTGCACTTTTATGTCATAGAGATGATGTCTGTCCTTAAACCTTGTGAACCAACCTCTGTTAGCTTCAGACTTTTCTTCTGCAGCTTCCTCACCTCTGTCAGTCTTCATGGAATTCAAGGGAGATGGGGCCTTGCTCTGGATTAGGCTTTGCTTATGGGAATGTTGTGGCTGTTTGATCTTCTGTGTAGACCATTACAACTTTCTACATATCAGCAATAAGGCTGTTTTCCTTTCTTATCATTCATGTATTCACTGGATACACTTTTAATTTTCTCAGAACTTTCCCTTGGCATTCACAACTTGGCTACCTATTTGGCACAATAGGACTAGCTTTTGGCTTATCTTGACTTTTGATGTTCCTTTCTCACTAAGCTTCATCATTTCTATCTTTCGATTTAAAGTGAGAGTTGTGCAACTCTTCATTTGAACACTTACAGGCCATTGAACGACTATTAATTGGCATAATTTCAATATTGCTGTGTCCTAAGGAAGAGAGAGGACTAAGGAGGAGAGGTGGAACAGCTGGTAAGTAGAGTATTCAGAACACAAAATACATGAAGTTTGTTGTCTTATACAAGAATGGTTTATGATGCATCAAAACAATTAAATGGGAGAATCAAAGATCACATATCACCTAACAAATATAATAATAATGAAAAAAATTGAAACATTGTGAGTATTACCAAAATGTGATAGACACAAAATGAGGAAATGCTATTGGAAAAAATGGTGCTGACACAGGTTTGCCACAAACCTTCAATTTAGGAAAAATTCATTATCTGTGAAACATAGTAATGTGAAATGCAATAAAAACAAGGCATGCCTGTAAATTAGAAGTGATTGTGTTGAGTCTTAATATTCCTTTACATGAACCTTTTTTAGGCATTCACTTTAAAATCCTTAACATTAATTTAACATACATTTAGCACACAATGTGTATATATTAGCATACATAACATATATATTAATGTTAATTTTATTTTTTTATTTTAGAGAGACAATGTGTGAGCAGGGGAGAGGGGCAGAGAGAGAGAGAGAGAGAGAGAGAGAGAGAATGAATCTCATATAGGCTTCATGCTCAGCATGGAACCCAACATGGGTCTGGATACTAGGATTCTAGGATCATGACCTGAGCCCAAATCAAGAGTCGAACACTCAGCTGACTGAGCCACCCAGGAGCCCCTGCATGTATTGCGTTTAATATACATGACTGAGTGTTTCCTGGAATTGCTTTTACTAATCCTCTCTAGTAACTTTACTAATATTCTAATTGCAGTTATAAAGTGAGCTAAACTATTCCTATCTCAAAAACTCCATCTCTGAAGACTAAATGTCTTTAAAAAAAATTGAGCCTTACAGAAGCAACAAAAAAGTGTTATGGATACAAAATATGAGTTGGTGCTTAACAAAATATTCATATGTTTTTTGGGGAATTTTGAAATAGAAATCTGTAAAAGAGCAAAAAGAGGATATATCTTGCTAACACTTACAAATCTAATTCTTCCTAAAATTCTACTTGAAGTTGAAATTAAGTAAATTTTGATTTTATGATAGCCATATCAAGTATGATTTTCTTTTATCAAAGTATGGAGAAAGTGAAATAATTTGAATATTTTCTTGTAATCATTATTATTTTTATTTTTCTATTTTTAAGGGTTAATGCAATAGAGTGGAATAAGAAATATAAGCATCATACCTGATGTGTGGTTCCCATTTCTCAGTTTTTTAAAATTCTGCTGAGCATGATAGCTTGATAATTGATTATAAGTTTCTAAATTGATAGCTGTTATTTTGAAAATAAGGGAATAAAACTTCCATGCTGCAGGATTTGATTCTGTTTATGTTTATTTCTATTATGTAATAGAGGGTTTGTTTATGTGGACCTTTTAAGCAGGAAGAGATATCATGTGTTTTTCTTGAAATATTTAATTTTTTAAAGTTTATGTTTTTATTTATTGAGAGAGAGAGAGAGAGAGAGAGAGAGAGAGAGACCACACAAGTATGCATACTAGTGGGGGAGGGGCAGAGAGAGAGAAGGAGGGAGAGAATCCCAAGCAGGCTCCAAGATGCCAGCACAACCTGTGAGATCATGACCTGAACCAAAATCAAGAGTCAGACACTTAAGCAAATGAGCCACCCAGGAGCCCCAAGAAGGGATATTATGTTATAGTATTTCTTTCTCATTTTTACATTCTAGTGTTCAATCTGTTCTGTATTAAACTGTGAAATTGAGCATGGGTGTTTATAGAATTTAAATAAATATCTGATACATGCAGGATGACATCTATGCTAAAGAAAGAAATAAAATATGCTTAGAAAGCATCCATAGAAGAGTTCCCACCAAAAAATAATAATAATAATAATAATAATAATAATAATAATAATAGTAATTAGAATTCTAAACTCATAGAATGTCACAGAAGGTTTTGGAAGGAAACTTAGAAATTGTCCATCCCACCTTCACACTAACAGCAGATTTAAGATTAAAGGATTAGCCATAATTTTAAACTAAACTTCAAGAATTTCCTTAAATCCAGGGTATACATCTAGATTCAGGGAAAACAGTGATTAAAAAAAAAAAAAGATACACCTTGTACTTTGCAGGATTGTGTTGGTCAGGACAGGCTAAGTACTATAAAACCAACCCCATAATTTCAGTGACTTTAATAAATATTTATTTCTTACACTGGAGCGGGTGTTGTACTGTGCTCTACAGAGCTGCGCTAGGATCCAGCATACTTTTCCTGTCTACAGTATCCTTATCTAATACCTGTAAGGTGTGTTCATTTAACTAGGCAATAGGCAAAGAGCAATAGGAGGACTGCATTAGGAGATAGTTAAGAGCCAGGCCAAGAAGTAAGTACCTCTTTTTCCCACATTTGATTGGCCAGAATATAGTCACATGACCATACCTACTAATAAGGACAGTGAAGAAATGTGCCTGAGAGGAAGGAAAAATGAGTTTGGTGACAAATTAGTCTCTCCTACAAGGCCTTTGGAGATTACTAGCATCGGTGGAAGATTATCCCTGTGGCTCCTTTTTAACCACTTACATGTCACCACTTAAGTAAAAATGCATAGCCATACATCTGTGGAATTTGTAATTAAATCTGAGGATTTTAATAAGCATCCAATTAGTATAATGATTCTTCTCTTACTTTATGAGGATCTCTGTCTGACTTGCTAAAATAAGGCCATTTTGGGTTGAAGCAATAAATAGAAAAATTTTTCAACTGTCATTTTAATTTGGGTTATAAAAATGGGGGTACTCAGTGGTATTAACACAACTAACTTTCCTTGCACTTTGAACTCTGTGCAGAGACAGTTATTATTAGGTTCTCATCTAAAACACAACTGTGAGGGGCGCCTGGGTGGCGCAGTAGGTTAGGCGTCCGACTTCAGCCAGGTCACGATCTCGCGGTCCGTGAGTTCGAGCCCCGCGTCAGGCTCTGGGCTGATGGCTCGGAGCCTGGAGCCTTTTCCGATTCTATGTCTCCCTCTCTCTCTGCCCCTCCCCCGTTCATGCTCTGTCTCTCTCTGTCCCAAAAATAAATAAAAACCGTTGAAAAAAAATTTTTTTAAATAAAAAAAATAAAACACAACTGTGAAATGCTTGTATCAACCTGTCCTTCACCCTGGGTAACAGATATGCACTCCTGCATAATGGACACATATTTGTATAGAGGCATTACCATTTGTAAAAAAAAAAAAAATCACAATATAATCCTTCAGGCAAGGAATATTATAATAGTCAAAGGCAATATTACACAATTGAGGTAATATTCTAAAAAAATGTTTTGCTTAATTCATCTGGCATAAACTTAAATAGTTGAATTCCTCAAACATATTTAAAGTTAAAACAAGCATTTAAAATATATGACAGGGCTACACATAATGCAGGCTACTACCTAAAGGGATAATGAGAATTGTTTACATTCGGGATCTGATCAGTTTGTATATTACAATGACCACTCACTTCATAGATGGTTGTATTGTTTATATACCATTACCTTTACTACAAAAGTTAATAATAGAAGTATTCCCATGTCCCCAATCTTTCTCTGTTTACAGAATGAAATCCAAATTCACTTGTTTATCATCCCAGATTTTCTTGTTTTCAACATTATTTTCCAGTCTGCTCAATAAGCTTATTGCTCTACATAAAATGTTCTCCTCAGTGTGTTCCTATCATCCCTTCTTTCCCCTGCCCTCTAATCACAAGTGGATTTATGTTACCATAATCTGCTTTTTAAACTTTCTTTTAACTACTAAGGCTACTGCTTCATGCTCCTCTCTCACCAGGAATTCCATAGTTCACAGTCTGGGTTTCAGGATCAGCCAGCTCCTGGCTTATTTAACAACTGCTCCCCTAGTGTTTTTGGATGGATTCTTTGTGACTCACTGTATTTAGGGTCAGGTCTAAAAAAAAAAAAAAAAAAAAAAAAAAAAAAGAGATTGTTTTATTTCTTCCTTTCCAATTTGGACACCTTTTATTTCTTGCTTCTTTGTTTTGGGTACAACATCCAGTGCAATGTTGAATAGCAGTGGTAAAACAGGTGTACTTTTCTTGTTTCTTATCTGAGGGAGGTGAGGAACGTGATGCCTTTAAATGTGCTGTAAACGGAAGCATCTCCACTACCTTGGTCTGGATATAGTAAAAATAAATAATAACTTTATAGAAAGGATAAACATGAAGATTTCTGGTATGTTAACATATAATTTAAAAACAAAATAATTTTTCAGTGTCACTGAGATATGATACTGCATTATAATTTAGTTGGGATATGATAATTAGTAAGATTGGATACGTTTCATATGTTTCTTGTATGTATTTAATTTCTCATTTATAGGTTTGTCTAAATTCATTTTTGTTTTTGTCTTTTTTCATTAACATGCAAGTTTTTATCTTATGACTATTATCCTTTGACCATCTCATATCTTATAAAACTGGTTCCTACTGTGGTTTATATCTTGGTAGTTTTTTTTAATGCTTTTCCATATAGTTTTTTAACTCTGTGGCATAAAAATTACTTATCCTTTATTATTTCAGGCTTCATATCCTTCTTTAAAAATTCTATCTTGGTAAAATAAAGAGTGAGTAATATTACGTTGATCTCAAATATTTTTAGAAACTTTGCAAACTATTGAAATCCAATACAGAAGAATTTTATACCAATTATAACTCATAAATTGATGGTAGTGTTAAAAAATCTATATGAACAATTTTAGTGATCCTTGGAGATAAATTTGTTCAAGGAGCATAGATAGAAGCAATGCAGTTTGTTTTCTCACATATGTGGTCTAAACATCTCGTTATAAGGGAAAGACAGAAACCGTTGAGCATAAACTGGACAATTATAAATTTAGAGAATGGCAAGTCCTGACTCAACGTGATTTCCTTAAGACTGACATTTCTGGTATAATCCTGCCTGAATTCTGGAAATGGCTACCTTTGACATCCTTCTTACGGCTTAGATATTGATTTTCAGAACCTCTTATTAAAACAAAAGCTATAACATTAGTATATATCACTCATAGATGACATATACCACCAATATATTATACATTATTACAGTTATCCTATAAAAGTGGGAAACATAATAAAAGCTAATGCTTATTTGGGGAATATTGCATAGCAGGTATGGTTTAAAATGTTTTACATACATTACCTTTTTCATTGTCACATTATTCTTATGAGATAGATATTGTACAGTAGTCCCATGTTATGGATCGGGAAATTGTGCCACGATGTGGTTGAGTAACTACCTCAAGGTCACAGAACTAATCCATTAGAGAGTCAGTATTCATATGTGGGCAGTCTGGCTCTAGACTTTGTGCCCTCTGTATGACTGGCCAGTTTGGATTGGAAGGGTAATATAAGAAATATTTTTAGCACAGTGTGATCAAAACAGAAGATATACAATTCTAACTAGAACTAATGAGTACAACTAGATTTTTAAATATGGTACATACCAAGACCTTTAAATAACCTCTACAAGGTATGGTGCCATCCTTTCATTTGCTTCAGATACTAGTCTTTGACCCAACATAGTTGATATACCATATAGGTATTACAACCTGATTAAAATTAGCAAAGACCATATAATGTTAACTTGCAGATAAAAACAAAATAAATAAATTCCTAGATCAGGAGTTCTAATTTGAAATGAAGAATTAAGATACTTAGCTGTCAGGCCACATATAAGTTCTGTACAAAATTATGATTGTTTGTAAGCATATTTTAGTGAGGACTAATGGATCACAGACCTGGATATATCAGAAGGGGGAAAGTTCCTTAATGCAGGCTATGGAAGCCTTGCCTGCCTCATTTAAAAGTGAGCACTTTAGGGGCGCCTGGGTGGCGCAGTCGGTTAAGCATCCGACTTCTGCCAGGTCACGATCTCGCGGTCCGTGAGTTCGAGCCCCGCATCGGGCTCTGGGCTGATGGCTCAGAGCCTGGAGCCTGTTTCCGATTCTGTGTCTCCCTCTCTCTCTGCCCCTCCCCCGTTCATGCTCTGTCTCTCTCTGTCCCAAAAATAAATAAAAAACGTTGAAAAAAAAAGTGAACACTTTATCCATCTATTCCACATGTAAGCAGTTCTGATCCTATTTGGAATCAGAAAGAAGTGGTCTCAAATACAGTGGCTTTAAATTAGCTAATGACTTAAAAATGTGGTAGTACTTACATTGTAGGATCAAATAACATAAAGGCGTGGAAAAACAATTGACAGCAATGTAAAACTCTGTGTAATTTTAATTAATGTGGTAATTAAAGTTTAAACCAAGAACCACAGAAGTTGCAAGAATACTGTTGAGAGCAAAGGGAGGGGAACAAGGAAGTAGAAAGGCAATGGATAGACAGCAGAGGGACCGCAGGGAGACTGTGGTACTCTAGGCATATTTTCTCCATTTCACCAATTACCCATGGGTAAGGCCCTGGATATTGGGTCTTTTATCCACAGTATTACTTTCTGAAGGGAATTGTTACTGTGACTGTTATATTGGTTTCTTTTCCTGTGAAGCAATGTGCAAACATCAAAGAAGTTTTCTATTAGAATCAAAGTACTCCTCAATTGGAAACCTTCTTAAATAATGGATGGCACTTGAAGATGTTGGTTGTCACTTTTAATAATTAACTGTGTCTAATTTTGGCAGTAACTGAACTTTTATTTTCTGTGAGAGCTTGACACACTACTTGATTTAGAGGAGCAAAGGATTTAAATATTGCACCATGCTTAGAACCACAAATTCTGAATAAATTTCTTATTCCCCTGCTTGACACTTTTTTCAGGTGATTTTTCCTCCTTTCATAGATAACTAGATATATGTAGGTAGATTGACAAGTGGGTAGGCAGATTGATTTATACATAGGTTGATCTAAGGAAGATAAAAATATTCAATTAAGCTTTATAATAATGAATTTCTTTATAATTTAAAATATTTTTAAAACACCATTTCATTATGAATTCCAACAAGGTAATTGTTAGTATACTGTACTCTAAAGGGTACTTCATCCTATTCAGCTGTGTATCCTTTGAGATTACCAGTAAAATATTTCAAATACAGCAGGTCTTTGATAAATATTTGCTGAATTGGATTGATATATATATATTTTTTTTTACTGTAACTATCCAAGTGAATGTTACAAAATCAAATTTATGTATATTATGTGTTGGGGGAATTTCAGGTCCAGGTGGTTTTGCTTGAGAAGTAGCCAATAACCCCTCACTTTGCAGTCTATAAGATTGTCTAAATCCATATATTAATATTTGGATATGAAACAAATAGGCCTGCTTGAAAAAAATAATTCAAATGGCAGATGGTTGTTATGTTTTATTTAACAAACATTTATAGTGGGCGTCTTCTGCCAGGCACTGTTCTAAGCATTGCAAAAGTTTTTTGGGGAAATGTAGCTCTGGAAAATACGTATAGAAAAATATTCAGTTTGAGAAGTTTGTAAATATGCTGTATTATCTTAGTGTTTACAAAATATACTTATTAGTGGATTTCATGTTATTTATTACAACTAGGATGCCTAGGCATTACTGGAATCACAATATTAAATATGTGAAGTATATTTTTGCAAGATGAGGAATTAATCATTATCATTTTATTTTTGTACCAGTTCACTTATTCATGCTCTTTATCTCCTTGGGAAAATGTAGATTGGGAGTCATGATGTTCTCCCCTATGGGAAATGTCAAGGTAGAAATCTCCTGGGAAGCTTTTCACATTGGATTTAAGTAATGAGAGGTATGGGCCTTGTTTGGATAAAAGAGGCTGAATAGTTATACAATAAGAAGGAAGAAATAGCAGAACTCGCAGTCATAAGAAAAGTGTGGATTTAGGAGTAACATAATGATCACACCCCACAATCTTATTTAAATACATGCCCACAAATATAAATATTTTTTTATATTTACCACAAAGTTTGTGCTTATGTTTTATTTTATACTTCCATTATTACTAATAAAAGCATAGCAACAGCTGATATAATGGATGTTAACAAGCTTTAGAAATGCGATGAGTATAAGAGTAAATTATTAGAGTACAATCTCTGTATTGAGGATTTTAACTACAATTGAAAATTTTATCCTGGAATATATAGTTCTTGCATGGCAGAATAATTATTATGTTCTATAAAATAATCACATTATTTTCTCAATATAAATTTATATTTAGCAATTTATGGATACTCATTAATTTTCATGTTAATGTTTATTAGCATTTTCCCCTAACATTTCTTTTCTTAAACACTGCTTCTTTTTCCTTCAAAACTGTAAATTATTGATGTAGCATCTTTTGTTGGTTTTCAAGAGTTCATTTTATATCCTTCCTAATTAACTGAGATGCTGGGTTTCATTTTGGAAATTTCATGTCCTACAACTGTTTCCACAAAACTATAAAAGGCCCAAATGTGGTAGATTTATTTCATTTGCAGATGCATGTATCTCATTAGAAAACCCTGTCACTTTTTCAAGATTGAAATTTTACACTGTCACCTTCAGATCGGAAAATGTTTTTTTAAAAAATGCATGTTTGATTGCCATTTAAAACTGCAGAAATAGTGAGGATACAGACATCTGCCACCACACATACAGATTGATAACGACTTTATTTGTACTTTGGCCTAATGCATATCCTGTCAGATCATCAAAACAAGAAAAGAAGAACTCATCAGACAGTAGGAAATGGCCAGATGCTCACAGAATGATGAAGAGTCATTGTCTCTTATCTTGTAATGTTCAAAGTTTGCAAAGAAGACACTATTTTATTATAAATGTAAAAAGAAATCTAACTTATAAAACTTAACTGCTACTTGAGGATATGCCCAAGCATCCTGATCCCAAAATATTTGCTTCTCTTCAGCTTCCACGGTCACCCCCTCATCTTTACTATTAGTCCTTCAACAAATACATGTTTCTTCAGTCTTGGGACCTTAAGGGTCTCAAAGGTGCCCTGCCTACCCTTTTAGTAACCATTTTTCTACGTTTTATTTTCTGCCTGTGCTTACAAATCTCTTTAATAAATTCATGATTTTTAGGACCTTCCTATGTTTTAGTCTCTCAAACTCCTTCCAGCAACATTTTGTTTGATGTCATCTTGGGCCTCATGATAAGCCATTTTACTTTGTTCTCACCACCAGCTGAAGACTCTCTTGGTCCCTTGATCTTTCACTACTGGTATCTTGGTGGAGAATTCTGTGTCCTTTACTGTCCATACTCTGTGGTTATCCTCCTAGTGTTGGGGGAAATAATAAGATTATGCTAATGATTTATCATAATCACTCACTTTCATAAGTGACTGACTTAATTCTGAGGGAAGAAACAACTCATACAGGTCTGCATTTTAACAGTTGAACCTAAGGAGATGTCTTTTTAATTTTGGGTGAAAAAAATCTAAGCTCAAACAAAGCATCTTTGTTTAGTCCTAAAATTAAAAGGATTGGATAAACTTAAATCCTTGTTAAATACAGACTTACATAATTATCTTATATTTCTTCAACTGTTAATCATAGATGTTAATGGATGAAGCAGTAGACTGGGGACAAGGGAATTAATTAGTAGGAAATTGAATTAACTATTACACAATGTACATCTATTCTTATCATTGGTTGGAGGAACAAATGAAAGCCTTTTCTTCATATTAAAGTTTATGACACACTAATTCCCCTATCTTGAAATACATCATTTGCTCTATGTTTTGTGTTCAGTGGCTTACAATATAACCATTTAAATATAAAATATATCTATGTTTCGGCTGTTCTAGGGCCCTCTGACTTCAGAAATGAAATTCACAGCAAAATGCGGCTTTATTTAATAAGTTCAACTTGAATGGAACTTTTTTCACAATATGGACCTCTCAGATATATCATTATCCTATAGTAGTTTTATGCAAGTAAATTATTCATTTCATTAGCACTGTATCTAAAACAAAACATTTTCAATTTATACATAATGCAGTATAAAATGATGAGCCATAGTTCTTTGGGGAATTCTTCAAATTGTGGAAGTCACGGAAGTAATGTGTGTCAGCTACAAAGCCCTAGGGATCTTAACAGAAAAACCATCCTCATTGAACCGTAAAAATATATGCTGATACAAACAATATCCTTTATGCTCAAAGAAAAATGGACTTTATATAATGAACAATAAAAGACCGCATCTAGTATCTTTTATTTTTTCTACACTAATTGCTGCTATAACAAACCTGAAAAGTGTAATCTATGTGGTTATTACAATGAACATACTTGCTTAGGAAGTTATTTGAGAAAAGTCATGAATGTAGCTGTCTTCCCTTTATAAATTTCAAAAAATAAGCATTTTCTGGGGCGCTTGGGGGGCTCAGTTGGTTGAGTGTCCGACTTTGGTTCAGGTCATGATCTCATGGTTCGTGGGTTTGAGCCCCGTGTCCGGCTCTGGGATGACAGCTCACAGCCTGGAGCCTGCTTCAGATTCTGTGTCTCCCTCTCTGTTTCTGCCCCTCTCCCACTCATGCTCTCTCTCTCTCTTTCTCTCTCTCTCTGCCTCTCAAAAATAAATGTAATAAAAAAATTAAATACATGAATAAGTAAACATTTTGTGTGTATAAGTATACCTGTTACTTATGTATAATGTATGGAAGCTCTTAGTGATAGTCCAACGTTGTCCAGCTGTTTGTTTACTGAGGCTCGTCTTGTTTGGAATTAAGTTTTTTCGAGTCCCTTATATGACAGTTTTTAGACATTATATAGTAATGTCAAATAACTTAGAGAAGATATATAAAAATACAAACAGCAGACATTGCTCCTTGGATTATAATTTTCTATTGAAAGACCAAAAAAGAAAACTTATGATACTATTATTTAAAGCAATTGCTTGTTGTCTGAAGTAGGTACAGTAGGAGCTCAGAAAAAACATCAGTATTATATGCTTCCATAATGAATGTGAGGATGTATTAGGAGAGATCGTGGTGGAGGGTGAGGGAATAGTGAGGCAGTGTAAAAGGGACCAGACATTTGACATATGGGGAGGAGCTAAAGACGAAAGTGATATTTTCATATATGTACCTTGTATGTCTATTGTTATGTATATACAGACCTGAAGACAAATATGATAAAATTATTAAGATTTATGACAGTTCTTGTCAATCAAATTAAGCATTTGGAAGTATACATCTGTCTATCTTCGGGAAATGTATCAGATATAAATGTATGTGTTTACTACCTGTGATATTTATTCATTGAATTCACTATGCTAAAAAAATATCTATTTATGGCTAAACTAATATGCCTCCTAGGGGCGCCTGGGTGGCTCAGTCGGTTGAGCGACAGACTTTGGCTGAGGTCATGATCTCACAGTTTGTGGGTTTGAGCCCCGTGTCAGGCTCTGTGCTGACAGCTTGGAGCTTGGAGCCTGCTTCAGATTCTGTGTCTCCCTCTCTCTCTGCCCCTTCCCTATTCATGCTCTGTCTCTCTCTATCTCAGAAATAAACATTAAATTTTTGTTTTAAATATACCTCCTGTGGAGAATCTATGTATTTTTTATTAGGTAGGTAAAGGTGGAAGAGGACTTTGCAATAAGAAATATTGAACTCTGGAAACTATATGAAAAATGTAAGCATGAGAGCCACCAACTCAGCGGCTCTGCATTTCTGAACTGTTCTGTTAAATGTTATTGAGTTTGATTTTTTAAAGTCCTTTCAGGATAATTTTTTTAAAGCATTTTGGCTGACAGGAAAAGTAAATTACCGGATAAAGTTTTTAAAGACTGCTTTGTTATTAAGATGCACTCTGTAGATGTATTGATGATCTAACGCTTTGTCAGAGTTGTGTGTGGGCTAGTCTATACATTTCCATGTAGCTTTATTAGAATGTAGATGCCTGGAAAAGCCTAAAGAATTATTTCCTTTTACTTTGTTTTGGATTTTGTTTAGTAGAGTCCTTTTTGTAAAAGTTTTATTTAAATTAAAGTTAGTTATCGTACTTTTAGCTCCTTCTTAATGTAACTGTACTTTACCTAATGCTACTGATAAGCTCAGTAACCTAATATCCAGTCTTGATATTATATTTAATTTTACACCACTAATAATGTGGAGATGATTCAGTAAAATCAACATAATCTGAAAATGTACTTTTTTTTTAAAAAAATGTGTATTTTTGAGAGAGAGAGAGACAGGGAGAAAGAGAGAGAGAAAGTGAGAACACAACCAGGGGAGGGGAAGAGAGAGAGAGGGAGACACAGAATCAAAAGCAGGTTCCATGCGCTGAGCTGTCAACACAGAGCCCGATACAGGGCTCAAACCCAGGAACAATGAGATCATGACCTGAGCTGAAGTCAGATGCATAACCAACTGAGCACCTAGGCACCCCTGAAAATGTATTTTTTTTTAAATTCTGGATCCTCAAATCCTGTGCTGTATTCAATTTATGGATAGGTAAAACTATTATGTCATTGTTAAGTGCTGGCTTCTTTCTGCAGCTTTTTCGATTGTTGCAAAAACCCTCGTCTAAATGGGCAGACAGGGGGTGCCTGGGTGGCGCAGTCGGTTAAGCGTCCGACTTCAGCCAGGTCATGATCTCGAGGTCCGTTGAGTTCGAGCCCCGCGTCAGGCTCTGGGCTGATGGCTCAGAGCCTGGAGCCTGTTTCCGATTCTGTGTCTACCTCTCTCTCTGCCCCTCCCCCGTTCATGCTCTGTCTCTCTCTGTCCCAAAAATAAATAAATGTTGAAAACAAAATTTAAATGGGCAGACAGAATAGTTTATGATGAGACCACACAGAATATTTCCAGGTCAGTGAAGAAATGTGAAAATAACGATCATGGGTAAAAATACTTGTGTGAAAAAAAATGTCAAAAATTAAGTGAAATCTGTAGGCTTTCCTTGTATCTTAGAAAAAAAGAAGCAGAGACTATGAAAATGTGAATCTTTTAGGTACCATCACTGCACCACTTGTAGGAGAATCATCGATTGCATTTGCTTAAGAACTGAAGATTTCTGGGCCCTGCTCCAGGCACACTGAATCAGAATCTCTGATGGGAGAGCACAGGAAGCTGCATTTTCAACTCCCTTCCCCTCTAAAGTCTGATGACCACTTTCCATAAAGCATATTTCTGCATACCAAAGCAGATTCGTTCAATTTCTGTTTCTCTATCAACCATCTTGACACTTGCCTTTCATCATTTTTAACTTTATTTTGCTATTCATAGTGCATGCATGTGAAATCTCTTGTTTCACAAAACTTCCTTATCAAGTTCAGTTTTCCTCTGCCCCAAACGTTCTTTTGCTCTTCTTCCTCCCTCTAAGAATTTTCACGAAGTCATTTTTAATTCTTTCTCTGTGAAGGAATAGCCACATATCCCTGTTTCCTGGATTGTTTTAGTTACTTCCTTTCCTTAACCAAGTTGTGGCTCAATAACAATAATACAATTTGATCTGAAACATGGTCAAAATGAAATTACATATGCTTACTTTTTTCCTGTGTCATGGAACCAATAGATCTTTATCCATTTCCTCACCATAAATCCAATAACCTTATTCTTCTACCTTATTCCAAATAACATACAAATAATATATAACTATTCCAGAAAATAAAAATGCCTCATAAGTCCAGAACTGAGAGCCAATAATATCATCAAAACTCACTGGTTCTATAACTTGCCTGAATTTAGTCCTATAACCTTGTATCAAGATTTAATCAGACAAGTAAAACCAGTAGGAGAAACATACGAAGAGATTTAGTTCCAGGACTTGGTTCACTTGGTTGTGGGGGCTTGTTGGGCAAGGGTGAAATCTGTAGACATGTTGTCAGGAAGGGCAGACTACAACTCTCAGGCTGAATCTTCATCTACAGGGTAACGTCTTTTCTCAGGGAAGCCTCAGCTCTGCCCTTCAATTGATTGAATCAGTTGCCCTCAGATTATCTAAAATAATCTCCCTACATAACAGTCAACTGATTATGGACTTTAATCACATCTACATAATACCTCCCTGGTAACACCTAAATTACTATTTGATTGAGTAACTGGGGACTGTAGCCTGGCCAAATTAACAGATAAAACAAAACAAAACAAAACAAAACAAAACACCACATCACAGTGATGATGTTTTTGTTTATTTGTTGTAGCGTCTTCTATATTAGTATTTGTAGCAAACCATTTCCTAAATAAAAATGTTTGTGCATTTGGGGTACTTAAGTTTATCCTTTTTCTGGAGACTATTCACCCAGAGAATACTGTAAGCCTATGATTCACTGGTAAGCCTATTGGTCAATAGTTTGATAGAATTTATAGCTGTGTTTCCAGTCTTGTAATGGCTCTCTCAGAGTCTTCAAAATCCATACTTAAATGCCGTGCTCAATATAATTAAATATTTAACAGTTATAGAAAATCTCTTAAGCTTTGTCCTGATTCCTTCTATAACAGCTTGATTAAGGGAAAGAGCTACTTACAAAGAACTCTGGGCAAATGTTAAAAAGCATTGTTCCTGAAAGATTAATAATAATTAGGTGAATCCTTTTAACTAAGTATCAAATTTCCAGTATATCACTGATTTATGTGACAGTCACATCATCATATTTGCTGTCAACTGAAAGCATACACTCAGGAATTTTGTGTGTGTGTCTCTGTTAAAGTGCTCACATGAAGGAGAAAACATTTCATGTTATAAGAAACCAACCAGATAACAAAGCATAAACTCACTATTGTATATAACATGATTTTTGGTGTGAAAAATAGGAATTTTTTAATTTTTTAAATAGAAATTTTTGAAGGATTTGTGCTCTGAACCAGTTGTACCCTTTCATGGCTTAAATAAATGGAAACCTATAGAAATGGAACTCCATATTGTATCCAAGATTCGTTTTGCCTGTTACTATTGCAAACACAATCACTAATTCTGCAAATATGGTTGTCCATGTTTAAAATGAATGCAAAACACTTGATACAAAACTGTCCTGGGACAAATTAATAATGGCGAAATGCCAGAAAAAAACATGTCTTTCCTTTTTTGTGGTAATTACTGCCCTTTTGAATGTTGCACGGGAAAGAGGAAAGCTTTTTATCATTGTTCTCCCAACTCAGACATAGTAAAACAGAATGTCAGGAACGCAATGAGCCTTCACATTATGAATGCTTGGTATTTTGATGTCTATATTATCTTTTGGAGATAATTTCTTTCACTGAAAACAGTGAGGATTGGAGGGCAAGTTTCCTAATAATGGTAATTATGGGAAATGTATTAAGTATTATCTCCTTGTTCCAAAATTCCCTGCACATACACATGGACACGTAGAACTGCGTCACTGGGCGAGATAGTAAACAACTGACACTTTGGCTGGTAGATCTACTGTGGGCTGTTCTTCCGGGAGCTTTTTCTTTAAGGAGACCATCCCCAATTCATAATATAATGTGAAATTCGCAGGCCCACCTATTTGTTCTAAGCTTTAGTTCCATTACTTAGGAACTAGGCTTAATTACTAGATATTGGAGGGTTATCCTGATGCTCAAATGAGATGAGGTATGTAAAGCACTGTGTAAATTATAAAACACACACACATGTTAGTAATTACGTGGGAGAATTTTAACCATTCAGATGAAAAGCAAACCATTCAGTCTTGTATGCAGATGATTGACATCATATTGACAAACCATTTGAATGATAGACTGATTTTCTTATTTGTCTTTGGAAACTTGACATCATGTAACTGTTTTGAACATACTGGAATATTTTATCAAATAGTAACTAGTCTGGCAGGTTGTTTTTTGAACACATTTATTGGAAGAATAAGTTCTTTTTATAGTGGCTCTATAATTGACGTTTTGAATATCCTCTTGCATTAAATATCTTTAGTATGGCAATGTATTTTGGAGCTGCAAATTGTTAATAAGCATATACCCAGATTGTTAATAAGCATATACAGTGGTAAGTGATTCAGTGTAAAATGCAACTAGAAAATATTCGTCTTCTCAGATGACAGGGCGTCAGACAAGAAAAATTACATGTAAGATTAAAACATTACTAGAGTTCCTTTCTGACGCCTCCTACCCTGCCAACTCCACCCCACTGTTTGTTAGTTTCATGGTAATTTTTTAAAATTCTTTCTTTTAACATCTTTTTTTTTTAGAACAGTTTTAGATTCACAGCACACTTGAACAGAGAGGAGAGAGAGATCCTGTACATCCTCTCTCCCCACTATCAACATCCCGTCCCACTGTGGTGTGCTTATTACAGTTGATGAACCAATACTGACACATCATCATCGACCAAAGTCCATAGTTTACATTAGGATTCACTTGTGGTGTTGGACATTCTCTGAGTTGGGACCAATGTATACTAACATTTATCCACCAATATAGTATAATATAGAATAATTACACTGCCCTAAAAATCCTTTGTGTTCCACCTATTAATCCCGCCCTGCCCCCACACCTTAGCAACCACTGGGTTTTTCGTTGTCTCTGTAGTTTTGCCTTCTCCAGGACGTCATAAAGTTGGAATCCTACCAGACTTTTGGAATCTTGTACCTTTTGAGTGCATGTTTGAGATTGGCTTTTTTCACTTAGTAACATCCAATTACATTTCTTCCCTGTCTTTTTATGGCTTGATACCTTCTTTCTTTTTAGTGCTGAATGATATTCACCTGTCTCAATCTATCAGTTTATCCATTCACCTAATGAAGGGAATCTAGGTTGCTTCCAAGTTTTAGCAATTATAAATAACACTGCTCTAAACACCATGTGCAGCTTTTAGTATGGAAATAAGTTTTCAACACCTTTTGGTAAATACCAAGGGGTTCAATTGCTGGATTACATGATATAAAAGTATATTTAATTTTATAAGAACCTGCTAAACTGTCTTATAAAGTGACTGTACCATTGTGCATTCCCACCAGCAATGAATGGGGGAGCTCCTGTTCCTTGTCAGCATTTGATGTTGTCAGTGTTCTGGATTTTGGCCATTCTAATGACATATGATGACATATGATGTGGAATATCTTTTCCATATGTTTATTTGCCATCTGTATATCTTCTTTGGTGAGTTATCTATTAAGATCTTTGGCACATTTTTAGTTGGATTGTTTGTTCTCTTACTGTTAAGAATTGTATTATTTTTTAATATTTTAGATAACAATACTTTGTCAGGTGTGTCCTTTGCAAATATTCCCCGCCCCCCCCCCAGCCTGTGGTTTGTCTTTTCATTCTCTTGGCATTGTCTTTTCACAGAACAGAAGATTTTAATGTTATGAATTTTTCTTACATTCATCATGCCTTTGGTGTTGTATCTAAAAAGCATTGCGGGGTGCTTGGGTGACTCAGGTTAAGCCTCTGACTTTGGCTCAGGTCATGAACTCATGGTGAGTGAATTTAAGCCATGTGTTGGGCTCTCTGCTGTCAGCACAGAGCCCACTTCAGATCCTCTATCCCCTCTCTCTCTCTGCCCCTCCCCTGCTCTCTCTCTCAAAAATAAATATACATTAATTTTTTTTTAAAAGAATTGCCATATCCAAAGTCATCTAGATTTTTTTCTTATGTTACATTTTAGGAGTTTTGTAGTTTTGCATTTACATTTAGGTCTGTGACCCATTTTAAATTAATTTTTGTGAACGGGGTCATCTTTCTGTCTAAAATTCCTTTTTTTTTCTTACGTACCTAGTTCCAGCACAATTTTTTGTAAAGACTACTTTTTTTTCTATTGTATTATCTTTGCTCTTTTGTCAAAAGATTAGTTGACTGTATTTATGTGGGTATATTTTTGGGTCTACTGTTCTGTTCCAATGATCTATTTGTCTATTCTCTCACCAATACCACAGTGTTACTATAGCTTTATAGTAAGTTGTATGATTATTACTACTATTATTATTATCATCATCATTCTGTTGCTTTATAGTAAGTTTTCAAGTTACATATGTGAATCCTCAAACTTCATTCTCCTTCAATATTATGTTTGTTATTCTGTATCTTTTGCCCCTCGATATGCCATGATCTGAATATTTGTGTCTCTGCCTCTCCATCCACATGTTGAAACCTAACCCCTAAGGTAGTGTCATTAGGAGATGAGACCTTTGAGAGGTGAGTAAGTCCTAAAGGTGGAGCCCCCATGAATGGGATTAGTGTCCTTATAGAAAAGGCTCTCCATATCTCTCTTTCCCCTTCTACCACATGAGACTACAAGAGGTTTGCAACTTGGGAAAGAACCTTCACTGACTGTGCTTCGTACCCCAATCTTGGACTACCACCCTCCAGAAATTTGAGAAATAAATTTATATTGTTTGTAACCCACCCGATTGTTGATATTTTGTTAGAGCAGCACAAAGGGACTGAGACACTATAAAAACTTTAGAATAGGGGTGCCTATTCTACCCCTGAGTTGGGGTGCCAACTCAGTTGGTAGAGCATGCAACGCCCAATCTCAGGGTTGTGAACTCAAGCCTCACATTGGGTGTAGATCTTACTTAAAACAAAAACAAAAACAAAAAACAAAAACTTTAGAATCAGGCTGTCAATATCTACAAAATAATTCATGGGGATTTTGGATTTTGATTAGGTTTGAGCTTATATTGAATCTGTAGATCAAGCTGGGAAGACCTGACATCTTGATAAGTTTGAGTCTTCCTATCCATGAACATGGACTATTTCTCCATTCATTTAGTTCTTCTTTGATTTCTTTAATCAAAATTTTGTACATTTTCTCACACAGATCTTATAATTGTGTCCATTTTTAAATGTGTATAAAAATTTCCAAAAATAAACTTGTACCTAAGTTAATGTAAAAGACTTGAAAAGTTAAATTAATTTTTATATAACTACAGTTGTATAAATTAATTGATTCACAAATTCTGGAGCTATATGTAATGTTATACCTTTTTGATATTCTGGCAAATATATAAAGTGAGTTTTGAAATTTCTTTCAGTCTGTGTGCATATGATTATGTTATGTCTTTATTTTTCACCTAGATGGTTTCACCTAGTCCAATTTATCATTTTCTTCCTTTTATGTCTTTATTTTTCACATAGATGGTTTCACCTAGTCCAATTTATCATTTTCTTCCTTCTTCATTTTATTTATCATTTTCTTCCTTTCTTCCTTTTGGTGCCATTTTTAAAAATCTTTGCCTATCTCAGGGACTCAAACATTCTTTTGTTTTTCTTTATGATATATTTCATGTAAGGAATATTTTCGATTAGGGATTGAAGTTCTTCTTGTATTACCCTGCAATGAATTATTCTGAGATTTTTATTGAAAATCAGTTGGTTGCATGTGTGTAGGTTTTTATCTGGTTTGTTTATTCTTCCACATTGATCTTATATTTATTGTTGTGCCGATACTGTACATTAGTGTTACAGTCAGTTGTAAAGTCAGGAAGGATAAGTGTTATTTTCTTTTTCAAAATTATTTTGCCTCTTTAGAGTCCTTTGGATTATAATATTTAAAAATTAGCTTGTTGATTTACAAAAAAGCTTGTGAAGATTCTAATTGGAACTGCATAGAATATAGTCTTTCATTCCATAAACATGGTGTGAATCTTCATTTATTAGACCTTTTTAAGATTTCTATCTGCAATGTTTTGTAGTTTTCTAAGTTCACATGTTTTTTGTTATATTTATCATAAGTAATTTTTTGGTGTTATTATAATTAATTTAAAAAATCTGTTTCTATTTTACAGAAAGGCAGTTATTTTTCATATTAACTTTGTGTTCTACAATCGTATAAACTTACTTATTAATACTGGTTGTTATCGTTTTAGTACTTAGGGTCCTTTACAGACATGGCTATGTCATCAGGGAATAGAGTTTTGTGTTTTCCTTTCCAATATTTGTTTTTCCCCCTTGCCTTATTCCTCTGGGTGGGACCTCTAGTATAATATTGAATAGACATTGTGAGAATATAATCCTTGTATTGATGCCAGGAATTCATTCAGCATTTTCACCATTAAATATGAAACTAGCCTTTGGTTTTTCAAATGGCTTTTATAAAATTGAGGAACTTCACATCTATTCATACCTAGTTTGCTGACATTTTTTTCTGTATACTTTGAATTTTGTCAAATGCTTTTCCAGAATCAATCAGGAGGATTATATTATTTTTCTATCATTCTACTGTGTTGTTAAATTGCACATTTTTTTGAAGCCAGCTTTGCATTCATACGATAAACCACACTTGAGCAGGATATATTATCATTTTTGAATATTGCTAGATTCAAATTAACAGGATTCTGTTACAGATATTTGCGTCTATGTTCATGAGGGATGATCTGTATTTTTTTTCTTGCAAAACGTTACTAGATTATGGTGTCAGGGTCAAGCTGTATGTCCCCTCATCTTTTCTTAAAGAGTTCACGTGTGAATGATATTACTTTTTCTTAAACATTCCTATGGAATTCTCCAGAGAAAAAAATTTCTGCACCTCGAATTTTCTTTTGGTAAAGGTTTTTGATTACAGATTAATTTTTTAATAATTTAATAAGTAATCAAATTACTTTTAAGTAATAAGTAAATAATAAGTAGAGCTATTGAGATTTTCTCTTCTTTTCAAGTTTTGGTAATTTGTGTTTTTCTCCTACATAATTTTTCATATTTATTGGCCTAAAGTGGTTCATAATATTCTCTTGTTATCTTTTGACATCTATAAGATCTGAATTTGTACTCCTTCCTATCTTGTGATATTGGTAACTTTCATTTTCATTCTTTTCTTAGTCTTGGTAGAGATTTATAAATTTATTGATATTTTCACAAAGGAGCATTTATTGTGCTAATTTTCTCTGTTTTTTGCTTGTTTTCTACTTCATTTATTTCTGCTCTCAATGACTTATTTTGTCAAATTACTTTGAGCTACTTTTCTTTTCTGGTTAGGTCACTGCTTTTAAGTTTTTCCCCATTTTCTACTGTCGGCATTGAAAGCTATACACTTCTCTAAACTATTTTCACAGCATCCTACAATTATTGATATATTGTATTTTTATTATAATTCCATAATTTTGTATTATGATTACTTTCTCGATTGATGGATTATATAACAGTATGCTATTTACAGATTATATGATGGTTTTATAGCAAGTCTTAATTAAATTCTATTTTGATCAAACAACATTCTGCATGTTAGCATACTTCTGAAATTTATTGTGAGTTATTTTATAGCCAGACATATGGTCTGTTTTGGTGAACGTTTTCTGTATATTTGAAAAGAATGTGTATCCTGCTGTTACTGTATGTAGTGTTTAATAAAAATTAGGTTACAATAATCAATATTGTTCATATGTTATATATCCTTGCTGATTTTTGTCTATGTGTTTTATCAGTAGCTGAGAGAGGATTTTTAATGTTTGCAACTGTAATTACATTAGTTCTGTCTGTTTTTTGCTTAATACATTTTGAAGCACTGTTATTAGTTGTATATACATTTAAATTTGTTCTGTCTTCTTGAATAATTGCCACTTTTCCCATCATTCCATATTATCTGATAATATCTTTTGATTAAGTATTAATGTAGCCATACCATTTTTACTATTTATATGCTACATCTTTATTTTTTTTTCTTTTCACATATTTGTTTCTTTATATTTAATGGGCATTTCTTGTTAATGGCATACCATTTTAGTTTTCTAATCTAATCTGGAAATTTTTGCCTTTAATTAGAGTGTTGCTATATCTACATTTAGTTAATATGGTTAAATTTAAATCTAACGTGTTACTATTTGATTTTCATACATCCTTTTTTTTATTTCTATTGTTCCCTTACTGCCTTCTTTTGGGTTAATCAATATTTATGTATATTTCATTTTATGTTCTCTGTGATGTAGGTCAAAAATGGCGTAAGTATTGATTGAGATTTCCATAGCATACCACGTTATCTTATGACTTCTTTTCCCTGAATGCACTATTACTAGATCAATTTACAAGATATAACTAAGAGGGGTTCCATTTACCACATGTAATGGAAGGGACAGAGAGGAGTCAAGAATTACTTTCAAATTTTTGGTAAGCTCTCATGCCATTTACTGGAATAGGGTGCACTAGAGAATGAAAAGCATGAATTCTTGGATATAATTTTGCACATGTATACTTTAAGATGTCTGTAAAATATAGAAAAGATATATAAAAGTACTCTATGTGTACATGATTGTGGAAATTAGATGTGAAAGTTTTGTGTTATTTGTCTTACATTTGAACTTTTCATTTAGAACTTAGCTGGTATAAAAAGAGGTAATACATTTTTATTACTCATGCCCTATTCTCATATAATGTTAAATATTTATAAAATTATAATTATCAATAATAATATTTGCTATACTCATTATATTCCCTTGAATAGCCTTTTCATCTTTAAGAACATTTTTTAAGAACACTTTTTAAGGTAAATCAACCTCTTCAAATAATGGCCCCTGTTCCATAAAGACCATAGAGCAAAACAGTTCCATTTTAATTGTGTCCAATTCTGTGAGATCTCATTAAAACTAGATCAATTTCCATAGAATGCATCCATTCTGAAAAGTACTTTGTCAGGTTTAAACGTAATAACTTGCATTATTATTATTTTTTTTAACCAGATAACTCAGTGAAGTGGGTTCAAGTGTGAATCTCTTTACAATGAGAAAGAAATTCAGTTTTGCTTCGGCCCCCTATTCAATATCTTGCTTAAAAGACACAGCAAATGTTCATGTGAACACTTACTTGCTCAGCATTTAAGAATTCCACATGCAAGTGTATATTCTTGAAAGTATTCCTGAAGACTTCTCATTTGCATGTGACTAAACTGATTCCAAAATTTGTTGAGTGATTTCTTTTTTTCTTAAAGATAGTGATGTCATTGATAGGGCAAGACTTGGGTCCAGGAAAGTCTTTTTGGTTTTTTCTTTTTTCCTTTTGATAACAGTATCTCAATGGAGAGTTAATTTTTGCATGATTTCAAAGAGCTGTGATGGGTCTATGAGCTATTGAGTTGTGTAAGTTAATTTGCCCCTTTGTTAAATAACCTGAAACTGCCATTTTTGTGTGTGTGCACTTTCATCTCCCTTTCGCTTCACTCTCAGCCTCAGTTCTGGTTCTGTTCGAAATGCTGCCTCTAGGACCTACTCCTTTTTCTTTATCATAATGTGCTACTTTCAAGTTTGTTTAAGAAATATCAATATTAACCCTATTTTCTCCATTCTTTATTGAAGATATATACACATCTGTCACTAAGAATAATTATGGATTTAAGACAAGTTGTTGCTTTTTAATAAACTGATAATTAAACTTCATTTCTTGGTTTGAGTTGCCACCTTATTATATTCATATTTTTGAAATATTAGCTCATTCTCATTTGTCAATGATTACTTAAGACAATCAAAAGGTTATCTTGGACAAATAATAGTTATCTTATTCAAATAAGTGTAACATGAAATACAATGCGTGATCATCCTATATGTTAGCAAAATGTTAGCCATAAATAACAACAGCAATGATTAACATACATTGAACGCTTTCCAGGTGGTATCCCCGGTATTTATTCATCATAACAACTCTATAAATAAGAAGGGTACTATTGTATTCCCTGTTCTATAGATGTAGAAACTAATGCACAAAGAGATTTGAAAAATTGCCAGTATAACTCATGGCAAATGATACAGTCCTCATTTAAACAGATTAGGTTATAGCCCTGAGCCTGAGCCTTCAACTACCATGTTCTATCAAATGTTAATCTTGAAACAGTTTTCAACTTGTATGTTTATACATTAGTCTCCACTTATCCACAAAGAAGGCTTTCCAAAACCCCCACGAGATGCCTGAAACCATCGATAGGACCAAACCCTATGTTTTTTTTTTTTTCTAATTCATCATACATACGTATGGTAAAGTTGGTAGATTAGGCACAGTAACAAGTTTACAACAATAACTAATAATAAAATAGACCAAATACAACAATATACTGTTATAAAAGTTATGTGAATATGGTTTCTCTTTTAAAATATTTTATTGTACTGTACTCACCTTCTTCTTGTGATGATGTGAGATGACATATGAGAAGGAAGATCATTTGCTTCTGTACAGTGGTGACCATGGGAAACTGAAAAAAAAAAAAAGACTGGAAAGCAAAAATCTGGATAAAGAGATACTACTGTATACCCAGACTCTGTCTTGTATCTGTTGTTGACTTTGATCTGGAATGAGAGTTTCTGTTCTGTCCTGCCATGATAGGGTATCTAAGCTTTGAATGAGTAGAGGATCTTAGATCCCAGTTTCCTGTCCTTTCTCTAAGACTAGTGGGTTTTGTTTTGTTTTGTTTTGTTTTGTTTTGTTTTGTTTTGTTTTTTTCTACCCTTTCCCCAACCACAGTTCAAGCGTCTTTGCTGCCTCTCCCCTATGTCCTAAGGTTTTTTGCTTTGCACGGAAGAGTCCAGAGAAGTGCAAGGTATGTTGTGTAACCCACAGCTGCTCATCTCCACCAGACTGCCTGATCCACCTCGGGTGTCCCTCCTCAGGCTCCTGTCTTGCCCCCAGTTTTCCCACTTAGCACAGGCTGAACACTACTGTAGAGAGCATGCAAATGAGTTTGAACTCTCTTTGTGTCTGTGATCTCCAGCTATTCCAAATGGATACCCTAGGCTAAACTTCTTGGGCTGTGTTAAATTTTTAGCTCATTCTTTTGGGTCTCACTTTTATGGGGGCTCAAGCCTCTTCCTTGCATGATCTTTGACAAGCAAGACAGTTTGTGAGCCCTATATCTCCCTGGAGGGGCTTGTCCTTCTTTGGTATTCAGGTTTTTTGGTTTCAATATGTTTACAGCTTTCTGACAGATTCACGAATCAGGTTACCATTTTGAAGAATATCTGGCCTATTTTCATTGGGTGGGAGGGAACAGTTTTGTAGTTTTCTGTATCCAAAGTGGAAGTCCACATCCTCCACCTTATATTATTTCAGCATCTGCTTTTTACTTACAAATGTATTCTAAACAATATTCCTTTATAATAATGAAGTAGGGAGTTCCACAATTTATTTCATCAATATTCTACTTTTAGATTTACTTTTCAAAGCCTCCTCCTAAAATTTTAGTTGGATGGCAGTCCACAAATAGTAGCAGTGACAGTACCTCTCCAAAAAATAAAAAAAAAAAGCTATATAATTATTGTGAACAACAACAAAAGGAAAAGCCCATTACATTAATAATAAGTTTCCTCCCAAATAAGTTGATATGGTGTGATCTTTTAAAGAATCATGAAAGGTGAATATAAGATCTGGCTGTGGTCCCATGTCCTTGCCCTCTGCAGTAGATTTCTTGTCTGGAATGCACATTAAGTTTTCTGCTTCAAGGATGACCAGTGCTCAGGGCTCGCATTCATTCTCACTCCTAAATTATGTGATGCTTCCTTTCCTTGTTTGACATCTTCAAAGTGAAAAGTGTCATTGCCAGGGAAGCATGAAGATATAGTCAGTCCCAGAGGCTGTCTTTGAAAACCTACAGAAAGATCTGGTATTGTTGGAGCAAAAAGTAAATATAAGGACAAAAATATTAATATGCATTTCTACATAAATAATTTCACTTAATTGTTTAAAGATAACATATTGTAAAATTTTATATTATGGGTGGGGTTGTCTGAGTCTAGCATTTTGTTGTTTTTTTTTTTTTCAACGTTTATTTATTTTTGGGACAGAGAGAGACAGAGCATGAACGGGGGAGGGGCAGAGAGAGAGGGAGACACAGAATCGGAAGCAGGCTCCAGGCTCTGAGCCATCAGCCCAGAGCCCGACGCGGGGCTCGAACTCACGGACTGCGAGATCGTGACCTGGCTGAAGTCGGACGCTTAACCGACTGCGCCACCCAGGCGCCCCTGAGTCTAGCATTTTGAATGTGGTACAGAGAAAGTAAATGATCTAAATATTAGGTTGACACTTTGAATAGAATCAAGAAATAGGAACTCTTGTAGATTTATTTGCTGAAACATTCTCTTAACCTTGTGTACCAAAATATATTTCATAATTCTAGTGGTGATTCAGCCAAAATAAATATGTCTTCAAGGAGAACTAGAGTCCTGAAATAAATATTCTTAATTCAAATCTTATATCAATATTGTTGTTTGGCATTCCAAAATTTTCTTTTAAGTGATTTTAAGAATTTAAGTGAGGGTAGAACATATAAGAAAAGTTAGGTAAAAAACGAGCCAGTAAATAAGAGACTCTGTTCACAAATAACCAAGGTTTGAATCTTTCCTGTTTTACATAAGCTCTATCAAGTTTTGATTAATTGTATCCAGAGGATAAATAAAATTGAGGTATAAATAATTTGTCAATGAAAGCTCACTATGTCTTTATTTACTTTCATTTGCCCAAGGCAACCTATACCTCAGGAGAATGCTTATCAAACTGTAGCTACAGTCTTTTTTTTTTTTTTTTTTTAGTAATTTTGATTTAAGGGTATAAATATTTAAACTATTTCATAGCCATTCAGTTTGAGGGGAAATCCTGTGCATCTGGGAGGGAGTAAGGAAAAGGAAATGTACAGCCATAGGCAAGGGATTCTGGCTCTGTTTCTTTTCAGTCTAAGTACTTCACAATGAAGCCTCCTTGTTTGAAGTGCCACGAGGTCATTATCATCAGATATTTATATTCAAGTAAAACCCTCAAAATGAAATCCTAAAACAAGTATACATGGTATTTCTCTGCTAACCTTTAAACAGTGGTTTATTTACATCGCCAATCAATTTATGAGTATCTTTGTATGTATATAAATTTCAAATGTACATTTGCTTTTTCAAGAATTAAGAATTAAATTATAAGAACAGCACAGTAAATTGTGCCTCATCTTTTCTCAGTGAAGCTTGTCCAATTATTTGAGTGCACTGTACTTTGAAGTTCATAATCATTACCTTCTTTTTTGTTCTAACTCTCAAAAGTGAGGACCTGATTACTGCCATACGACTTGTGCACATATTCCACTTTGCAATATGTGCTGCATATAAATGTGCGGTTTGTATAGTAGGGGGTAAAATGGGCAGCCTCCCTGCCATCTGCGTGCTAATTAACCAGTGTCGAACACAGTCTTGTCATAGGAAAAAGTCATCTTCATTTCTACAGGGTGCAAATTATGTTGCCAAGAAGATCACAAGGACAGGGTCAAAGTTGGCTGTCAGCAATGGTTCTTGGTTTAGTCTGTGCTTTGAAAAGTTATAGGGATTTTCAAATAAAACATAGACTAAACTGTACTTTCATATCTAATTTATACACCTACATAAGCATAATACAAAATAAAAAATAACCAGCCTTTTCATATACGAGTACCTGTTTATAACTGGATCCTTTTCTTTTGGTATCTTATTTTTTACTAAGACTTTTATACCAGGGGGATAGATTAAAATGTTACATTAAATATACATGGAAACATAATTAAAATAAATCTGTATTAATGGTTCTTTTGTTTTTCAACACCGAATCAAAGGCTGTATCCAATACAGTTTACCTTTAAAGAAACAAGGTATTGTAATTTTAAAAACAGTGACCCATAAATTAACTCTTCGATATGATAAAGAATAAAACTGTAACACTGTATGTGATTTATTTTTTTTTAATTTTTATTTCTATTTGAGAGAGAGAGAGAGAGCAAGAGCATGAGCAGGAGAGGGGCACAGACAGAGAAGGAGACACAGAATCTGAAGCAAGCTCCAGGCTCTGAGCTGTCAGCACAGAGCCTGATGCAGAGCTCAAATCCACTACTGCGAGCTCATGACCAGAGCTGAAATTGGATGCCTAACCGACTGAGCCACCCAGGTGCCCCAAAACTTCAACACTTAAAACATACGTAAGTGTTGAAATTCAGATTAGCTCCAATTCTAATTAGTAAGAATCCTATCAGAAGTACTTAAGGGAAATTAGCTACCCTATTGTTGTTAACTATAATTTAAAATTTTAGTTATGTTTGGGGTGCCTGGGTGGCTCAGTCGGTTGAGCGTCCGCCTTTGGCTCAGGTCATGATTTCATGGTTCGTAAGTTTGAGCCCCGCGTTGCTCTCTGTGCTGACAGCTCACGGCCTGGAGCCTGCTTCAGATTCTATGTCTTGCTCTGTCTCTGCCCCTCCCCACCTCGTGCTCTGTCTCTCTCTGTCTCAAAAATAAATAAAACATTAAAAAATAATAAAAAATGTTATGTTTGACAGTGCATTGTTAGCAAACATGGATGTATGCACATCTGTAATGTGTGCCCTAGTCTGCCAATAGAACTGAATAATTGAAAATGAAATATCACAATATTTTGTACATTATGTCAAGATAATTACTCTCGTAATTAAAACTTAGGAAGAATTGGAAGGGTAACACTTTACTCCTGGGGGCATACATGGAGATAGGATATTATTTCTCACATCTTTTCAAGCATGGGCAACAAAGATGGGAAAATTAAACAAACAAAAAAAATCATCAAATGGTAGCTACCTCATCAGCCTATGTTCTTAGGTGATTTTTTTCCACCAAAATGTTCTCGATTTGGAACTAAAAGTATATTGCCTTATTCTTTATGGAAGTGAGAGAATTACTTTAAACAAAATAACATTTATTTTTTGCATAGCAATTTTCCTTTAGTGCTTTTTTGGGAAGCAAACTTACATTAACATTTGAGCTTTTAAAAGCATATTTTGTGTTTGGTTGTATTTTATCAACAAGTGTGGTTAGATGTAGTTTTGGTACTACTCATAAAAAATATTCAAGGCTATTTTTACTTGTGGGCAAAGTGGCAGCAGTATAGCTAGAGAAACACTGAAATATGCTTCTCCATAAAAATGCATTTCTGAAAAATATGACCTTTTAACTTGTTGGGTCATTATTTTGACTTAAGGGGCTCTAGAATGTCCCTGAAAAAATAAGAATGTGTTATTTCCTAGTATTACACATTAATCCTGTAAGCCAATAGCACTCACCAATATCTTACTTCATTCTATAAGACCCACTTGAGATATCAGCTCCTCTGTGAAGTTTCCCTTCTTCCCAAGACCAGCTTTGTTACATTCTCTGTGTTCCCACAGCAACTGGCTTAGAGTCCTGAGAGGCAAGGTACCAGGTCCGATTCTCTTTTGTATGTGCTGAGCCTAAAAAAGAGACCAATACATTAAGTATTAACAATGTTGTTGAATGAGTAACAGAACACACATCCATTAACCTTTTAAACTGTCATTCTGACCTAGAGTAAATCCTTGAGGGAGTTACATTTAAGAGAAGCTTTGGGTGAAAGTTCTTTCCCTGAGGGGATAAATGTCCAGACTTGGAATTTGACAGGACTCAATTGGAATCCCAATTCTATCATTTATTGGCTGTGGAAACGTAAGTCATTTAACACCTCCGAATCTCAGTTTTATTAATCTAATGGATGGCACCAAAAATGGTCCCTTGCAGAATTCTTGGAGAGTTGGACACCTTTTTCCTAAAATGCCTGACCATGCCTTGTTGCACACAATAAGTGCTCAAAAAGTGATAGCTCTTCTTAACGAGGGAAAAATATTTCCAGACCTAGCAAGAATCATAAGAGCTTCGGGAAAAATTTATGAGGTAGTTACATATAGTGTTCTTGTGGGATTTATGTCGGTTTACATAGCTGAAGACATGGAAAGAAATAATCGTTGGTAGTGATTTTGGTATCTCCAAGAGGCATAAAGTGATAATATTGTGTGTAATCTCCAATTTAAAACAATATTATTGGCATGTGCTATATTTGTTCAAGTTTTAAGTAAGCTCTTCATATAGCTTTTTCATGTGATGTATCATGTCTTTTTAAATGTAAAAACAATATGAAATTTTAGCTTCACTTGTCTGTTTAATACATTATGAGTTAGTTGGGGCGCCTGGGTGGCGCAGTCGGTTAAGCGTCCGACTTCAGCCAGGTCACGATCTCGCGGTCCGTGAGTTCGAGCCCCGCGTCAGGCTCTGGGCTGATGGCTCAGAGCCTGGAGCCTGTTTCCGATTCTGTGTCTCCCTCTCTCTCTGCCCCTCCCCCGTTCATGCTCTGTCTCTCTCTGTCCCAAAAATAAATAAATGTTGAAAAAAAAATTAAAAAAAAATACATTATGAGTTAGTAAAATTGTTCCCCTATAGAATATGAATACTTATATGGTCACTAGAATGGTACAGATTGCTAATCTGGTTTGCTGAGGGATCAAAGGTTTCTGGAGCATTGTAATTCTGACCTCTCCACCCATGGGATTTTCAGTTATATCTAGCGTCTGATTACAGAACAGAGAATAGCTGAAGAGAGGGAAATCGTGCATTCTCATTGAGAAAGCCATGTTCAAACTCTTTTTATGCTATTTCATGGGAGTATTAAAGATGCCATTACAGGCTTCAAGGCACACCCTCCCGTAGGTGTGTCCTCTAGGGGCTCTCAGGTAAATATCAAAATATTAATTATGAAAACAGTCTTATTTTCTTATGTATTTTCTTCAGAGAATTTTAAAACAAACCCTGCCCCTTTCTTGCCCATTGGATAGATCTAAATAACTCTGCACAAATAGAAAGGACATTAGGGTACAGGGGTGATGTGCACTGGTTTAAAAGAATAGCTCAGCTCTGACGATACATCCGGAAATTTCCTATTACAAAGAATATCCCAGTTATACCTGCCAAACAGCAGTGGGACAAGCATTTTCTGAATAAGTCATAGTGAGAATTAGAGGAAATCTGGGCAAATCATAACCACTCACAATGTTATGCATTTTGTTTTAAGTAGAGAAGCACCTGGGTGGCTCAGTCAGTTAAGCATCCCACTTTTGCTCAGGTCATGATCTCATGGTTCATGGGTTCAAGCCCTATGTCGGGCACTGTGCTGACAGCTCAGAGCCTGGGGCCTGCTTCAGATTCTGTGTCTCCCTCTCTTTCTGACCCCAGCTCACATTCTGTCTCTCTGTCTGTCTCTCTCTAAAACATAAATAAAAACTTTAAAATAAAATAAAAGGTTTTACGCCCAACATGGGACTTGAACTCATGACCCTGAGATGAGGACCTAAGCTGTGATCAGGTTGGATGCTTACCTGACAGAGCCACCCAGGCACCCCTACATTTTTTTGAAGAACCAGTTTAGTTAGCAGCTTTGAGCATCATGAAAGATGAAATATACAAAAAGTAATAAATTGAACCCACTTTAAGATGGTAATAAAATAATTTGATAGATGTGCAAAACTGCTAAATGATTTTGAAGAAGGATTACCTCACCTCTGAGTGAATCATAAACTCATAAGCATTCACCAGGAGATCAATGCTACTGGGTGGTGAGCATACCATTGCAACATCTCCGATACAAAGATAAATCCAGTGCAAAACATGTATTTAACTTTTTGGCCTGGCATCTTTATCCCACTGTTCGTATTGCACCTAAACTCTGCACTTCAACAGTCTTGTGCCTGATTAAGGAGAAATCGGTTGCTGACTCACACATTATCTATATTTGCCTCAAGACAAATGACAACATAACACTGAAACACGAGGTCCAAAGTAGGAGACATTCTGCATGTTGTAAAAGTTTTACATAGTAAATCAATGAAATTTAGTAAGGAAAAAATCAGGGAAAAAGACAAAAGTAGCTGCATATTAAGACATATGTTGGAGGGGCGCCTGGGTGGCTCAGTCGGTTAAGCGTCCGACTTGGGCTCAGGTCATGATCTCACGGTTCCTGAGGTTGAGCCCCGCATCGGGCTCTGTGCTGACAGCTCAGAGCCTGGAGCCTGCTTCAGATTCTGTGTCTCCCTCTCTCTCTGCCCCTCCCTTGCTCACACTCTGTCGCTTTCTGTCTCTCAACAATAAATAAATGTTAAAAAAAAAAAAAAGCTTAAAAGACATATGTTGGAGTAATTATTTTGGTAGAAAAGGGAATTAATTGAACACATAAACAATAGAAGTTGTATCTAGTCTTAGTTTTTCTATATTGATCATTTGCCCTCACCTCAAAGCAAATATATCATTTATAGTGTAAGTTACTTATAATAGAATTTATAGCATCATTGATACCTTCCAAGGTTATCAGAGACCAAAGAATAGAATAGGTGGGAAAGGTGAGAAAAGGCAAATAAATTATCATTTATTCAGTGAACCCTGTGTGCCAGGAATTGTAAATATCAGCTTATTTAATCTATGCCATATGCCAATTACATGGATATTATTAGGAAACATGAAGGGAAAAAATAAATAACAAAACCAGAAAACAAGGTAAGTTGAATAAATATATCTGGTTATACATTATACTTTTCTATTAAAAGTCAAAGTTTTACATCTTATAGCTGTATGCATTTTACAAAGGTTTACAAACATCTAACAACTGTATGCTATTTACAAGACACATAAAATGACAAGCATGTGTTAAATTAGAATGCTGATATAGGGACACCTGGGTTGCTCAGTCTGTTGAGCATCCAACTCTTTCTTGACTTTGGCTCAGGTCATGATCTCACGGTTCCAGGGATCAAGCCCTGTGTTGGGTGCCACTCTGGGTTTGGAGCCTGCTCAAGATTTTCTCTCTCTCTCTCTCTCTCTCTCTCTCTCTCTCTCTGTTCCCCTCTGCCCCTCCTCTCCACTTCCATTCATATGTACTTTCTCTCTCAAGAAAAAAAAAAGCAGGAAAGCACAAACACAAAATGCAAGATGGACATATTAATATCAGATAACCTAGAATTCAAAAAGAAGAACGTTAAATGTAACAAAAAGGATAGTTTTGTATTGCTGAAGAAACCATCTACATTGGGGAACCAGCTTTGTTTAAGTAATTATAAATAACTGCCTTGATTAACAAAAACTGCCTTTAATGTCTCATGCCTTTCTTCTTTTAAAGAACAGACTTAATGTTACGTATAGCATGCTTTAGTATACATGTAAAAGCATTCTACAAAGAGCACAAATGTTTGTGCTAGAATGAAATAAGTTACCACTCCCTAACTCTGATTTTCCTGGGGTAAATGGTCATAGACTAGAAACCCTCTGGACACACACACACACACACACACGTACAGGAACGCACAGTTCTTTCCCAACTACGATAATGGACAATAGACAATACATTTCCAATTGTGTCTGAGCACCTGCAGCACTCCTCAGTGTCAAGTGTAGCCATTAGGGTGTAGCTTTCTAATGATTGCCCCTCATCCTTAAGCATAAGCCCATGCCCGAGGGGTTAACTGTATGCTGTGTTAGTAGTTTCTTTGTATATTTGTTTTTGTTTTTTATTTTTTTTTTAATTTTTAACGTTTATTTATCTTTTTTTTAATTTTTTTTAATGTTTTTATTTATTTTTGAGACAGAGAGAGACAGAGCATGAAGGGGGGAGGGGCAGAGAGAGAAGGAGACACAGAATCGGAAGCAGGCTCCAGGCCCTGAGCCATCAGCCCAGAGCCCGACGCGGGGCTGGAACTCACGGACCGTGAGATCGTGACCTGAGCTAAAGTCGGACGCTTAACCGACTGCGCCACCCAGGCGCCCCCGTTTATTTATCTTTGAGACAGAGAGAGACAGAGCAAGAACAGGGGAGGGTCGGAGAGAGGGAGACACAGAATCTGAAACAGGCTCCAGGCTCTGAACTGTCAGCACAGAGCCCGACACGGGGCTCGAACCCACGGACCACTTGATCATGACCTGAGCCGAAGTCGGCTGCCCAACTAACTGAGCCACCCAGGCGCCCCTTGTTTTTTTTATTTTTGAATACATTCAACTTTAATGCCGCTATGGTAAACAACAGAATATATAAAATATTTAGACTATAAAACAAGCTTGAGAGTAGTTTCTCAGTTAGGAAACAGATGCTTATATAAAACAGAAACTTTTCCAGATTGGAATACACTAAGTCTCCAGAGTGACAAATTAAGTGCCACATTTAAATTGTTCTTTAATACAAGCTCTTCCTATTGTTGTGTTGTAAGGCTTCCAGTAAACTTAGAAAAAAAAAAAACTTAAACACTATTGAGTATTACTTTATTTTTTAAAAATTTTTTAATGTTTTTATTTATTTTTGAAGGAGAGAGAGAGCGTAAGTTGGGGAGGAGCAGAGAGAGAGGGAGATACAGAATCCAAAGCAAGCTCCAGGCTCTGAGCTGTCAGCACAGAGCTCGACACGGGGCTTGAACTCACAAACCGTGAGATCATGACCTGAGCCAAAATCAGACACTTAACTGACTGAGCCACCCAGGAGCCCCACTGTGTTTTATGTTTAATTTTATTATTAGTAGGCCCTTTTTCCTTGAAGTTGAATCATTATTCACAGTATCAAAAAATATTATTTACATAGATTTATATCCCTTTTTCTCTTCAGTCATAGTGCTACTTGTCACAACTCATATTTTTAAATTTCTGTGCCTTTTTTCTTTAGTTCTTTTTCTAACATGCTATTTTTAACATGATCATAAAGAAGCTAAGTTTAAATGATGGTAAATAGAAATGATCCACAGAAAGTAAATTATCCCAGTGACTAACAGTCCATTGGCAAGTTGGCTTCTGGCCTCAAAAGTAGTAGATTAAATCTCTATGTGATATGTGATCATATTTTCTTTAGGTACAAAACAGGAGATTAACATCTAACATCTCTCTCCATTAAGAAAATTGTGTGAAGTTGGGATTTTTGCTAAATGGATTAGTCCAATATATGTGGTCAGTGAGCCCATTTCCAATTAAATGAAAGACATTGGATTACACATGTAACCCAGCTCATACCAGTGTCCCCAAAATGTTCTCTGAAAAAATATATTACCAAATATCACTTTAAAATAAAGAACTTTATTGTAAATCTATTAAAGGTTATCTATTAAGGAGTTTTTCAAATCTCTTCTCAATTTTAAGGATACTCAAACTTTGTTTAAGGATTCTAAATTTTGTTCCTTGGAAACTGGTAACTATTTGGGGAATAGATAATGTGTTTCTAAACAATTTCATTCAATTACCCTAGATGCAGTTAGTTATATTCTTCTCTGTGTTGCCACAGAATTTTTATACTTTTATTAGAGCATTTAATACTCTAGTTTCTCTACAGATCGTATAAATCTTTCACCTTTTACTAGAGCATTCATTTCATTGTTCCATTATTTTCTTCTTTTTATGTTTATTTATTTTGAGAGAGAGTGTGCATGCGTGCATGAGCAGGGGAGGGGCAGAGAGAGAGAGAGAAAGAGAGAGAGAATCCCAAGCAGGCTCTGCACTCTCAGTGCATACCACAATGTGGGGCTTGAACGCACAAACCATGAGGTCATGACCAGAGCTAAAATCAAGAGTCAGATGCTTAACTGACTGAGCCATTCAGGTGCCTCTTCATTTATCATTTTAAGAGGATTTCGTGGGCAGGGACTCCATTTTATTTAAATTTTCTTTTTCCTGCCTTGTACAGTACTTGGCCCATAACTGAATACAACAGATATTTTAAGAATGAATGAGTAAATGAATTTAAAAACATTGATTTTTCCTAACTGCATAACTTACCATGTTTATCTCTTTGAAAAACAGTGGTGAAGGACTACTTATCTTACACTAAATAAAAGACACCCTATATTGTTTTGATTTCAGTAAAGTTAAGAAATATTTGTTATCAGGACAATAGAATAAGAACACAATACAGAATATAGTATGAACAATTTGCTTGTTCATTGCCCAATTTCAAATGTAAACAATGAAATATTAAACATAACAATTGTGTTATATACATTAGAATTCCATCTGTTGTTTTCTAAAGGGTGACTCACTCAATGAGCATTAGACTTGCCTTGGATCCTTGCTATGGGTAGTTTACTTAATTTACAGTTAAGATACCAGAAAATTCTTTGTAAAGTTTTTGTCTTGATGGCTGGCTCTTCATCTGAACCGTGAAGGATACACCATAGAAAACAGGAGTTCAAACTGTAGACTATTATAGACTTAATTCAAATTCTTACTAGACTGCTTTCTGTGTGATCTTGGGTAGCTTAGTTGGCATCTCAGGCTCCATTTCTTGGTCTGTAAAATTTGAATATTAATAATACACACCCCATAGTTGTATGGGTTCAAGTTTTCATGTAGTCCCTGGGCTATATTAAGCATCTAATATAACTCAGCTAGTAGTACCAGATTTGTTGTTAATGAATTAAGCTGTATTAACAAATACCCCCAGTCTTCAATAGACATTTATATTACCCATATGATGCCCAATGATATGATAAGATCTGAATAATAAAATACAAGTCCCTATTTAGTGAGATACGAAATGAATTACCCATAAGTTAGTCTTCTTTTCATATATTCATATGTTTACTTGTGATTTTTTAGTATTTATAGAAACTTCATAATGACTTAATGGTGTGTGTGTACATTACATACAGATAAAAGGTTTATATCATTCCATTTAATAGACAATTAAATTGCAACAATCGAAGATATATTATACTCTATTTTGTATTTTTATCCTGTATTAAATTTAGTTAAAATATATATTAATTTTGTATTTTTTGTAATTTTCTAAAGCATTATATTTGAATGGAACATTATTTTCCTGCCTGAATAGGGAAAATAATTTAGAATATTATAGAATCATTGTGGTACCTGGAACAATTGAAATATGAGAGACTCATCAATTAATTTCCTTGAGTATGCTCCATCCACACCCCCAAAAAAATTTACCAATGAAATGACCATACATTTTTTTCAGGATATAATAACCTCCCTTTGGGGAAATATATTTAAAAACAGCTTTGGGCACCTGGGTGGCTCAGTTGGGTTGAGAGTCTGACTCTTAATTTTGGCTTAGGTCGTGACCCCAGTGGTGTGGGATGGAGCCCCTATGGCTACAGAACTGAATGTTACAGAAATGAAATACATTTAATCTTCCAAGTCATTAAAATATCTTGTGACAAATTGATATTTTCTTGACCCAATGTAATTCTGTTCTGGAATAATAGAAATTATTATTTTTAAATATTATTATTAAATATTTGCCAGACACTATTACATACCAGGTTTTACCTTGGGTAAGATAAGGATTTGTTTTAGATTAATTAATTCTTTTAAATTTTTGGTGGCATGTTCTTCCTAGATCTTGGAAAGGTCTGGGAGTGCTTTGCCCCCATCACACATTGACTGAGGGCTTCTTTGAGATTTTAGGGTACACTAGCCTATTGCCATTCACCAACAAATTGTTTAAACTTTTAATTTACATAAAAATTCAGACATAGAATAAGTGAAAAGAGGAGAAAGTTATTAATATTTGAAACTATTATTGATCTTTGGATTTTTCTACAGTGACAAAATATGTTAATGGAAGATATAAATAGTTAAATAATACCAAGAGTACAGATGTTTCACCATTTCCAAATATCACTTTGATATATGCACTTTTCTTTGGATGATTGGTACTTTTCAAATACAGTTTTTAATCATCCTTATAACTTCTTGGCATGATGGACTTTCTTCTATTATGGCATATTTAGTGTTAGTTTCAGCTGGTTTTGTGGAACATCAGTTAATTCAATGAGAACAGATTATGTCCATGTGTTTTTAATAAGATATGGAAAATACACATGGGAATACATTGCTTTTAAAAAGTAAATATGGAATCAAATAGCTGTTTAGACCTAGTACAGTTTTCTGGTGACATTTGCAGTAACTTGTCTAAGCCATTCATTGTAACCACTTTCTTATTATCTGTGATTTTATCTTATGCATATTTTAAAAATTAATTCCCCTAACTATTTTGGTTTAAAAGTAATGTGTGATTGGGGCACATGAGTGGCTCAGTTGGTTAAGTGTCCCACTCTTGATTTTGGTTCAGGTCACGATCTCAGTTTGTGAGTTTGAGCCCCACATCAGGCCCTGCTCTAACAGGTTGGAGCCTGCTTGAAAATCTCTGTCAGTCTGTCTGTCTGTGTCTCTCTGCTCCTCCCCTGCTTGGGCTCTCTCTCTCTCTCTCTCCTCTCAAAATAAATAAATAAACATTAAAAAATAATGTATGATTCTATCTGAAATTATTTTTAAATTTTCAATCTAAACCTTCAAATAAAAGGGAAAAAATGGATGCTCTTAAAATATAGTAATGGTGTAGGCTTCATAAACAGTCATTATAAACAATATTTGGGATCATTTAGTCAGTCTTGAATCATATCTCCATAATATTAGTTAATAGAGCATTGGAGAGTTTTGCTTTATGGTGTTCTCACCTGGCGGGGGGGGCGGTGGTTGTCCTCTGGCAGCTTTGGAGAGAACACTGTCACAGGGTGGCCCTGTGCAGATCTATTCGATATCAGTCAAACATGACCAGTATCTGTAACAAACAATTGGTATATGTTCATAGTCATTGTTTACATCTCTACAGCTCTGTCAGAAAATCTTGGTATGTTATTAAAGTTCAGAATTCAAATAGATAGATAGATAGATAGATAGATAGATAGATAGATAGACAGATAGACAGATAGATGTATATAGACATTTCTTAAAAGGTTCTACTGTGATTGTTGATTCAAATTTTAACAGTTTTTCTGCCAAACTCATGTAATAAGAGGCTTTGGACCGTGAATTATAATTGTCTTTGCTACGTTTAAAGTTATATTTACTTTTCTGGTTAATTATTTTATAGAATATTTATTTAGTTATTAGACTCAGAATCATGAAACTTAGGCCTTAGCTTTTATGTAGAGTAGTGAAGACTTCAAGAATGGCATTTGTGAATCATTAAAGAAGAGAAAGAACAAAAACCAGTTTGTTAATAGCTCTCCTCTAGGCACATTCATGAAGGAAATTAAACTACTCAAAGTTTAATTCACTAGATAACCTTGCATATTTCTATGCCTTTATTCAGCCTCCTTCAAGCAATAATGCCTCTGCCTGTGGGCCTTGTCTCTCGATATCCAAATTCCTACCCACCTTTTCAAATTCAGATCTTACATCATATCATCCTTAATGAGATGTTTAATGATCTTCCAGCTGTTAATAATCACCTTCTCTGAGTTTCTCATGACACAGTATCTGTATCTCTTATGGCATGTATCACTTTTTACTTTTCATTATGGTAATTTACATACCTCCATCCTTTCTCTCTTTTGGATTTCTTGAGGGCAGATTCTGTGTTTTATAAATTTACTTTGGATACTCAATAAATATCTGTCAAGTAACTGAATAAATGAGAGGAGGAGCTATACTAAATTGGTTACAGTATTCTTAGTTAAATATAGCTGTGTACATTTTTATTTTTGTGCTCTCTAACAAAACTCCATTAAAATTAAAGATATGAGAGGGGTGACTGGGTGGCTCGTCGGTTAAGCGTCCGACTTTGGCTCAAGTCATGATCTCATGGTTCGTGAGTTTGAGCCCCATGTAGGGTTCTCTGCTGTGAGCACAAAGCCCACTTCAGACCCCTGTCCCTCTCTCTCTGCCCCTCCTCTGCTGGTTCTCTCTCTGTCTCTGTCTCAAAAATAAATAAATAAACTTAAAAAAGATTAAAGACATAATATCCCAACAGTGACACCACACCCACCATAACAAAGAGAATAGATAAGAAAGGAAAGCAGAGAGGGGCGCCTGGGTGGCGCAGTCTGTTAAGCGTCCGACTTCAGCCAGGTCACGATCTCGCAGTCCGTGAGTTCGAGCCCCGCGTCGGGCTCTGGGCTGATGGCTCAGAGCCTGGAGCCTGTTTCCGATTCTGTGTCTCCCTCTGTTTCCGATTCTGTGTCTCCCTCTCTCTCTGCCCCTCCCCCATTCATGCTCTGTCTCTCTCTGTCCCAAAAATAAATAAACGTTGAAAAAAAAAATAAAAAAAAAAAAAAAAAAAGGAAAGCAGAGTAGAGAGATAAAAACATTTTTGGACATGGAGTTTATAGATATTATAACATATTGACAGAGGGAGAAGGTGTCAGTGTAAGTGCCTATGTTTCTGTTAAACATTTAACAATGCATGTGTATGTATGCTTAGGTCTCTTTATCTGTATAGTTTACAAATAATATATAATGATTAGTAATAACTAATAAATAATAAAATATATAATGCCATTTTTATAAAATCCATCCATTTAGAAATTTTATTTTTACAGGACATTTTTGTTGATTTTTGCAAAATGTAATATTTATAGCAAATCTATGGTGCAGATGATGTACTGACCTATTTTCAACATGAATGAGGTAGACATTTATGTTTATATGAATGAGTAAGAAGAAAGTTAATCAGTGAATACATACGTTGAAACTTAACTGTTTCAGTATGATTTGATCAACTTCTTTGTTAGAATAGCCAGAAGAATGTTTCCTCAATTTTTCTGACAATATAATGCTATAGAGACACCAACATTTTAAGTTTAATCTGCATTATTAAAATTTTCTCCATCACATTCTTAAGTCTACACAATTGATAAAACAATACATTAAACCTTGATTTGTACCATTTGCCAATTTCCATGTTATAAATGCTCCTACCATGGCCAATTTCAAGCTATTGATGAGATGTCACTGTGAATTTGGGAAGAGATGTGAAGTAACTCACTATTATATATTATCCTCTACCAACAGATACATAGATATAAATAATAGTAGTAAGATAATTAAGAAGTAATGAGTTTGCAACATTTTGAATATACGTATTTCTGTTTTTAATATAATATATTTAACAATAATAGTAATAATGACTATTTAATAGTAATAATTGTTCATTTAGCAATGAATGTGCAGAATTCCTGAAAACTTAACAATTGGATCTCACAAAGGATCAAAACTTGAATACATTTTGATCCCACAGAAAATGGGCCTGAGAGTAGGAAAGTGACAGGTAAGTGGTTTGAAAGTTTTTTCAAAGTTCCTTCCCCCACCCCCTATCCACCAGCCTACAGCAGTCAGGCAATTATCCATCCCCATCCCCTTCCTGCAAGAGCAAGCCTTTTCCTATCTGCAGAGGCTCTAAATAAATCTCTGGAGCTTCACTCTTTTTCTTATTCTTTTTTTTTTTTTTTGGTAGAGATATTGCACATGGGAGGGGCAGAGGGGGGGGGCAGAGAGAGAGAAACTCAAGCATTCTCCATGCTCAGCCAGATGCCAAGGCAGGGCTCCATCTCATGATATTTGATGGTGAGATCTTGACCTGAGCTGAAATCAAATGTCCAAGGCTCAACCAACTGAGCCACCTAGGCATCCTGGAGCTTCACTCTTAAATATAGTGAGTCAACCAAAAGTGGGCAGGAAAAAAAAAAAAAAACCCTCCATACATGAGACAGAAACAAAAATACAAATCAAACAAACTCTCGGGTCAGAGAAAGAAGACTTTGGAAATAAATGTAGGAAATTTTTGCATGACACAAGAAAGAGAGGCTATTGAAAAAATAATCATAGAACAGAAAACATTTTAATAACGAAGGACAGGAAAAACATTTTGGAATTCAATTATTATGGCCATTTATTATTTGAATATCAGCAGAACATTTAAAAACTAAACCTAAACAAATCTCTCAAAAAAAAAAAAAAACGAAATCAGTTGACAAGTAGGAGATAAAACATTTTAAGAATTAGATCAAGGAGATCCAACATATACTTTATAGAAATTTTTTTTTTTTTTTTTTTAATTTTTGGGACAGAGAGAGACAGAGCATGAACGGGGGAGGGGCAGAGAGAGGGAGACACAGAATTGGAAACAGGCTCCAGGCTCTGAGCCATCAGCCCAGAGCCCGATGCGGGGCTCGAACTCACAGACCGCGAGATCGTGACCTGGCTGAAGTCGGACGCTTAACCGACTGCGCCACCCAGGCGCCCCTATACTTTATAGAAATTTTATATAACAACAGCCAGAACAAGAGAAAGTGATTTTCCCACAAATAATACACAAAGAAGTTCCAGATTTGAAGAATAAGAGTCTCCAATATGAAGAGCCTCATTTCCATGGGCTGCATATTACAACATTTAAAAGGTTTTACACATGCATATCATTTTGCAACTTCAGAGCCATTGAATCTTAAAAATGTCCATAGGGGGGAAAAAAAACAAAGACAAAAACAAAAACAAAGACAGGTGTGATCAGAAATAAGAGTAGCAAGGGTCTCTGGGTGGCTCAGTAGGTTAAGCAACGGACTCTCTGTTTCAGCTCAGGTCATGACATCACACTTGTGAGATTGAGCCCTACATCAGGCTCTGCAGTAAACATGGAGACTGCTTGGGATTCTCTCTCTCCTCTCTTCGCCCCTGTCCCCTGCTCATACTCTCTCTCTCTCAAAATAAGTAAATAAACATTAAAAAAAAGAAATAAGAATAACATTAGATTTTCTACTAAATGCTAGAAGTTAATGAAAGAATAAAAACAGTTTGATAATTAAATTGAAACTTGAAGCATAACTACACTATTAAAACAACTTTAGATTTTAAAGTAACAAGTAACACAAATTATTTTTTTTAATTTAAATCCATGGTAAAAAGAGAAATCAGTCTTTTTATTTATTTACTTATTTTTGGTGATATATAGAGATAAACTGAACTAAAAACCATCTGGAAGAAGGAACATGATTTCATTTTCTTTTACTGAAGATTAAACACTGATAAAAATACGCATTTTTGGATTTTTAAAAATTTTGTAATATTTATTTTACTTTTGAGAGAAAGAGAAACAGAGTGTGAGTGGGGAAGGAACAGAGAGAGAGGAGACACAGAATCCAAAGCAGACTCCAGTCTCTGAGCTGTCAGCACAGAGCCCAACGCGGGGATCAAACTCACAAACTGCAAGATTATGACCTGAGCCAAAGTCGGACGCTTAACTGACTGAGCCACCCAGGTGCCCCACATTTTTGGATTTCTTGATTTGTCTTTTTCCCCAAAAGTATTTTAGATATATGCTAGTGTGAAAGGATGACTAGTTAGATCACTTTCTCATCTTAGAATTCCAGTTTATATTCTCAACTGCATGAATAAACGATTATACTGGATTTGGTCTCCTATTATGCCATGTATTAGAGGCAGTGTTGCCTCTTAGCAACATTCTGGTGGCAGATAGTGTGCAAAGCTCAAATTTACACTTAAATATTCTTGCCATTAGTTTCTAAGATATACATAAAACTAAATCAATAGAGCTTCACATAATACTATAAACACTATTTCTGTGGAATAAGAATAGTGAAATAGCTTGGATGAAACTTCTGAAAGCTGCATTTCCAGAGGAACAAAAGGGAAAGAGAGAATTATGTTTATAGATAATTGTAAAAATCATAATCCTTTTTATTTTTATATATATATATATATATACATATATATATATATATATATAAAAAGGAAAAGCATTATGACTTGCAGAATGTTCTAAAAACACCTCATTCAATAAGTACATCTTGTTAGTTGACATGAAATTATGTTAATGTAGCAGGGGTTGAAGAGTAATTTAAATATAATTAAGGCTTAAAAGATAAATAACATAGAACATGGTACTTGTTTTACTCTTTGTGGAGTATTATTTTTTATGAAAATGAAAAATAAAAATAAAAGTAATCTGTAAATGAAGATTTGTTGTATTTTCAATTTAGTTCCAGTTTATACTTGCAGGCAGATAAAGATGATGAAGCAAATGAGTTTCATTAAGTGTATTTTCTAATAAGTGATATTTTTAATATCTTGTTTTACAAAAAAGAATGAAAACATTTCGTTATTTTTAATAGAACACCTTTTCCATGCACATTTATTTTCATGAAATGCGTAGAGCTGTATGTGTGGAAAAACAAAATAACTGATTAAATAGGGAAAAATTTACCAACCGCTGATTGCTAAATTATAATATAAAAGAAATCACGTTGGTTGATAATTTCAGTGAGTTTATTGATCATTTTTAGGGAGTTTACTTTTTTGACATAATCTATAATTTTTAATATGTCATAGATTGAATTAATAAAATCTGTCAACGTCAGGCTCTGGGCTGATGGCTCAGAGCCTGTTTCTGATTCTGTGTCTCCCTCTCTCTCTGCCCCTCCCCCGTTCATGCTCTGTCTCTCTCTGTCCCAAAAATAAATTAAAAAAAAAAAAAAAAACAAAAACGTTGAAAAAAAAATAAAATCTGTCAAAAATCATGTAATCGGATATTTTTTCTTCGAGGTCTGAGTATATCAGGTATAACTCCTGGTAATGTTATAAATTGGGACTGCAAAGTGATTCTTGTCTAGAATTCTATTTCAGAATTTAAAAATTGTTTCAACTTATTAACTTATTCAGCAAATATTTATTGAGTATATGCTATAATTCAGGAATGTATTTGTAGAGTGTATAAGCAGAAGGAAAATAAAGATATTCATGAAGAATACAGTATTAATCTTGCTATGATGGGGTATTATGGGAACGTATAGGAAGGAAGTGGTGTGTGAGTCCTGAAGGCTGACTTTCAAGTAAAGTGTATTTTGAGGTTTTAGAGGCAATATCAGTGAAATGATTCAGGGCAGAATATTTCTATTTATCCCTAGATCATATTTATAACCTTTTTTTAAGGTTATTAATATAATTTAAGAGCAAGAGAAAATGAGCAGGGGAGGAGTAGAGAGAAAGGAGAAAGAGAATCCCAAGCAGGATCTGCACTGTCAGCACAGAGCTGGACACGGGGTTCAATCTTATAAGCCATGAGATCATGACCCGAGCTGAAACCCAGAGTTAGATGGTCAACTGACTGAGGCACCCAGGTGCCCCCATCCTTAATTATAACCTTAATTGAAAGACAAAAGATAAGTGAACAAATTAAATAATATAGTAAAATGTAAAGAAATATAGAACAAATTGTAGAAATGAAAGTTAGAGGATTGTAAAAAAATGGTATATACTGTCCTTTGTTTCATTTAGCATTGTCTCATAAGGGTTTTTCCGTAACTTTAAGTGATATAGAACACCGATTTTAATGGCTTCCTGCTATTACATCTATTTATTTTGTTCCCATTATTTATTATAGTCATCATTTTATCATCTCATTTTGTTGAATAGCAGTTACATATTTGAATCATATAAAGATACTTTGCTTCCTAAAAGATGAAAAACATGCTAAGTATGTAAGGAGAGTTCTTCTTGATTGTCAGGGAGCTCCTCTTCCAATAAGGAAAAGACAAATGTACTCTTGTGGTGTGTCACTGATTTTTTTGTTTTATTTCCTTCTTTTATTAAATTCAGTATTTTTCCATGTTGAAAAGGTGTAAGGACAAATCCTCTGTAGTGCCCAGAATGGGGTGGGGTTGTAATCATGTCTTACCTATGTCATTGTCTCATTTTCATTGAATATTAGTTGCATCAGTCAACAGAAAGAAATATAAATTATTGCCCTCATGGAGATTTTACTCTAATTTGGGGAAAATGGGCAATAAGCTAACCAACTTAAATCATTAAGTTGCATACATACACACATACATGTACATATATATACATACATATACACATATGTAATAAGAGAAGGTGTAACACAGTAATTAGTGCTGTAGAGAAAAGACAAACAAAAAGCATCAGCATGTATGGATGCAAATTCAAATTAAGTAGTCAGGTAGATGAACGGATAAAGAAGATGGGAAGATCTATAGATAGATGATATAGTAATAGATGATATAGATATAGATGATATAGATAGATATCTACTTATACGTATATATAAAGTAATGGAATGTCAGCCAAAAAAGAATGAAATCTTACCATTTGCAGCAACATGGATGGATCTAGAGGGTATAATGCTAAGTGAAATAAGTCAGAGAAAGACAAATACCATATGATTTCACTCATATGTGGATTTAGGAAACCAAACCAAAAAAAAAAAAAAAGACACAAACCAAAAACCAGACTCTTAATTATAGAGAACAAAATGATGGTTTGCTAGAGGGGAAGTGGGTGGGGGCATGTGTGAAATAGGTGAAGGAAATTTCCAGACCTGGAGGTCTGGTGAAAACACACAGGACTGAACTCTGGTCACTCTCACATTAAGAGGTGACGTTGACAAGAAATAATCCACAAAGGGGACTGATGGGGAGGGGCCCGATAAGGTGAGAAGAAACTCAGATGAGTGAGGTGTATGCAAAACCAGGTGAAGAAGGTGTTTCAAGGTGGGGTCACTATGTCACTTTCCACTAAGTCATGTAAAATATGGACTGAAAATTGACCAATTGGCCATGTAGCAGTCATTGATAATGAGAAGAGCACTTTAAGTCCCATGATAGGATTGAAAGCTTGACTGACATGTGCTGAAAAGAGAATAGGAAGAAAGAATTAGAGTAAATATAGACAAGTTTGAGAAATTTTGCTCTATGGAGAAAGAGAGTAATAGAGTTGTAATTAGAGGCAAAAATAGGCGCAAGAGTAAGCTTTTATTGCTGTTGTTCTTCCTTTTGGGGGAGAAATAAGGGCATGTTTGTCTGCTAATGTGAAAGATCCAGTAAAGAGAGAAATGGTTGCTGATGCAGGAAAGAAAAGAATTGCTCAAGCAAAGTCCTGGAATAAATGAAAAGGAACACAGTCTAGCATGCAGATCTCCCTACCAGGTTGGGAATCCCCTACCCTGTCCTTCCTGTACTCTTTGCTCTTGTTCCTATTATTCCTACAAGACATTATTATTGTAAAGGCATGTGCATGAATTTCATTATTTTTCTGTGACATAATTCTACTTATGGCTTTAAATTGACTGATGAGACTCAAAGCAGTCTTCTATTTGGCCCAGTTTGAAGGTTCTACACAAAATATAAAGTTACGTTCAGTTTCTTGGTTTGTTCTTTTGGCAACTTGCATGGGAGAATTGAAGTCAACATTGTTTTATTTTTAATGTCCCATTTAGACATTCTTCCCTACTGAGATTTAGTTAGAGCATTTGCTTCCAGTAAATCATCTGCTGACTTGGGATAGTTACCACCTATTGCTAGATGACAAAGACAATGAAAATACTGAGATCTGTAGAGTAATATAGAGTGTTTACTGCCTGTGTGTGTTCATTGCCAGAAAAGAATGCAAAGGGAAAATGTTTAAAATGAGATTTTATATAGGGAGGATATAGTTTTGTTAATCTAATTTGAGTATCAACTACAATTTTAGGAGTATGGGATTTTGGAGTTTGTTATTGATTGGTAATCTTTATTTGTCATAATCAAGAATAGGAGACTGTTGGGGAACTAACACTTTTTTGTATGTGTACACACACACAGGTATCAGCATATATGCATACAAATATGTGTAATTCACTTATATGTGAGCATGCATGTGTACATATTTTTATTTTTTGAATAGGAGACTCCTGATTATTTCTTTTAGTTGAACTAATTAACTGTGGCTTTTTGATAACCGTTTCATAAGTAAAGCTGGTAATATACCAAACATCACATTTGTACCAAAGCATAGTCCTTTCTAAAATGAATTCTTTGGGGCGCCTGGGTGGCGCAGTCGGTTAAGCGTCTGACTTCAGCCAGGTCACGATCTTGCGGTCCGTGAGTTCGAGCCCCGCATCAGGCTCTGGGCTGATGGCTCAGAGCCTGGAGCCTGTTTCCGATTCTGTGTCTCCCTCTCTCTCTGCCCCTCCCCCGTTCATGCTCTGTCGCTCTCTGTCCCAAAAATAAATAAACGTTGAAAATAAATAAATAAATAAAATGAATTCTTTGATACAGAGTTACCATAAAAATGGTTCTGCCAACATATATTAGAGTCATTTAAAATGTATTAATTAATGAAGGCTGCGTTGGTGTCTTTTTGAAACAATTTATTATTTAGGCTATTTATTTATTATTTAGGTAGCCTAAGACAATAAAAATCCTCTGAGAATTACATGTTTTCTTATTTTTGTGTTGTTTTTAAGTACTACTAACGCCCCAGAAATAGCCTAGATATATCTACCTGGGAAGTATTGTTCTAGAAAAAAAAAAAAAAAAAAAAAAAGCATTACAAAGACCCCCCTTTTAAACCAAAAAAAAAAAAAAAAAAAAAAAAAACATGCCTAGAGAAGTTTTGTTTTTTGTTTTTTGTTTTTTTTAAATTCTCCTTCTGTCCAAAGGTTTTAAGGAATACTGGTCTTTTAACATCATATGAAAACTGTCGCCCTAAGACACGAATCACTGGCATTAATAGAAGTCGTATCTTCCCCCACTTCTCTGAAGTGTTTATAAGCCTTGAAACCTTTCTGGATATTTAGTTTTGAACAGGTTTTTGTTTGTTTTGTTTGTTTTTATTGTTTTAATTTAAAAAAAATTTTTTTTAACGTTTATATTTGGGACAGAGAGAGACAGAGCATGAACGGGGGAGGGGCAGAGAGAGAGGGAGACACAGAATCAGAAGCAGGCTCCAGGCTCTGAGCCATCAGCCCAGAGCCCGACGCGGGGCTCGAACTCACGGACCCCGAGATCGTGACCTGAGCTGAAGTCCGACGCTTAACCGACTGAGCCACCCAGGCGCCCCGGTTTTAATTTTTTTAAAATGTTTGTGACTATTGAGTATAGTAGGGTATATAGTATTTTAAGATGTGGCCATTCCTTGAAGAGGAATAAAGGCTGACTTGGAAATATAAGCTATTGTTTATCATTATACTCAGTCACCTACTGTAACAAAGTACTGCATTGTGGTCCCTGAGGTAACTAAGAAAGTGAAACTTATCCTCTTGGCTAATATGCATATCCTGTAGCTATAACTATCTAATCATTTATTTATTATTTCATTCCATACATGTTTATTGGGCATTCATTATGGATTGCTTTGTGTTAAGAGCTGTCTGTTCATAAAAAATAGAGATGAAATCAAAGGATATTCAACTAAACTGTTTCTAAATCTTTGTTGTGATAATTTTTGTTAATTAACACATAACTTTGAAAACTTTTCATTTATTTAGAGGGCCAGACTTCTACAAGAAAGAATTGATGAATGTACTTTAATAGTACTTTATATTTTTTAAGGAGAGAATACAATCATAGCAAAATTTTAATTGCACATCTATATTTACTGTTTTTTCCTTATTCATTTATGATATCATGTCTTTTTTTTTCAATATATGAAGTTTATTGTCAAATTGGTTTCCATACAACACCCAGTGCTCATCCCAAAAGGTGCCCTCCTCAATACCCATCACCTACCCTCCCCTCCCTCCCACCCCCCATCAACCCTCAGTTTGTTCTCAGTTTATGATATCATGTCTTTATAAAAGTTTCATATTAAGCAAATCTTCTTGATTATCTGAAATCACAAGAAAGTTTCTTTCCTACTTAATTATTGCTATCTCCTCTCATTTTCTAAAATAATCCATTTTAAACTTTATTTTTATCTAAGGTATCCCTGCCGTTCAAAGAAGGTCTATTAAAATTATTAATTTCAACTTAAGGTTCAGAAAATAAATTACTTCTTTCTATAACTTGTAATTTGGAAAATCTGTGACATCATAAAGCATATACTACTATAATATTTTTGAAATAAGTAATGGTTTTGAAATAAGTTGAACATGGAAAATTGAACATGGTTATTTTCATATGTGTATTCTCTCCCTATAAAAATACAAGCATCTACTGGCTTGTAGAGATGTGTTTTTTTTTCCATTTACATTGGAGAATTTCTTGTCCAGATGCCTAAATACCTCTGAGATGAGAAGAATTATGTCACACCATCCAGAAAATACTTATCGAAACAAAGCTCTTTCTCTGGTGTCATAAGGTGTAATGTATGATGAGTGGTCCTCTTTTGCTGTTTGTACACTGGTAATTCTACCAGAGGCCATTTATTAAGAAAAAAGATGGGGAAACATCAGTTATATTTTGTGCCTTCTGTTTACTATAAAATGTTGGGAGCCTTGGAAAGCAGAACTAAAGTAATTTAATAAGGCAGGTATGATAGGAGAGAGTGGACATTCTCAATTTCAGTATACACAGGTTTTTTTTTTTTTTTTTTTTTTTTTACTATTAAAAGCTATGGAATAACCTTTAATTTGTATTTGTTCCTATGCAGCTATTAGGGCAGTGGATATTTTGTGAGTTTTTTAAAAATTAATTTTATATGAGCCTGACAGTTGACAGTCTTTCAGGAGCTAACTATTTATTTGTTCAACACATTGATAGGTTGTAAAAGAACCCCCAAACCAAAATGTCTTTGAGTAGTAAGTCTGTAGAATTTGATGTATTTTATGATAAGAATCTTTCGGGGTTGGCGCGCCTGGGTGGCTCAGTTGATTAAACCTCTAGCTCTTGATTTTAGCTCAGGTCATGATCTCACCGGTTGATGAGTTTGAGACCCACATCGGGCTCTGTGCCAACTCAGTAGAGCCTGCTTGGGATTTTCTCTTTCTCTCTCTCCCTCTCTCTCTGCCCTTCCCTTACTCCCCCTTTCTCTGTCTCAAAATAAATAAATAAAAAAACTTTAAAAAGTCTTTTTGTGTCATTGTTCATAATAGTTTACATAATATACAAATTTACAAGAGGTACAGTTTCTTTAAAATAAGTTTTTCCCCTGCAAAAGTGATCCAGTTTTGCACCGTTAAACACGTCTTCTCTCAGATTTTCAAGACCTGTATTCCCCTTGTTAGAGTTCTATTGTTGAATTATTGTCAGCAGATATTTTGCCATTACTGTTCTGAAAGGCAGTTTTTCCCAGATGATTAAATATAATTCCTTGCTACGTTGTTTCAGCCTCTGCTCTTCTTCCTCTTTCTCTAATTCTTCTTTATATTCTATTGTTATTTATTATTATTATTAATATTATTATTATTATTTATTTTACTTGAAAAGTTGCTGCATCTCCTCTTTGACAAATAGTTGTATTAGAGTCTAGACTTCAGGAAGGCAACAGGCTAGTCTCTTTACTTCGGTGACCATGGGAATGTGTGGTATCTTCTTTTAACAAATAGGAATGGTTTTCAGTAACGCTAATAAATCTGCCAGGTAACATTTTAGGAGGTATTTGTGGAGGTATTTTAATTTTATTTATTGTGTTATTACTTATGATGAATTTAGCACTTATACACAACAGTCTTTTTGTGAGATGCACTTTGCAAATATCTCTGAGCTCTTCCACTGACCCTGTAAGAAATAGAAATAGAGTATTTATAACCTCCATTTCACAGATGACGCTGCTGAAACCACACATTTTTATTCTTGCGTGTTTAGCTCTTCAAGAGAAATATCTCTTCAAGTTTGGAAGATTCACCATTGCTACTTTCCTGACGGGCAAAAAACAAAGGCTAGTAACATTCTGAAACTGTTGGTCTGAAGTCAGACCTGCTTACTGAGTATATTTATGCCACTTAGGGAGATTTAATGATACTTCTATTGGGATCCTTTTAATGTCAATTGTGGACTGATTTTTCCCTGTATTTTAGATTTTGTGTAACTTTTTAGATTTTGTGAGGCTTCTTCTATGAAATGGTTCATGTGTTTGATTTAAAAGAAAGTAGAGCTACAACTTTGCTGTTTTGCAAAACTGTTCTAATATTGAACCTGGCATTTACACTTACACACATTTCTCCAAGGATTTCGGTGCCTGTGTGTTTCTGTAAGCTTTGTGACTGTTTTATCTTTTAATCTGTTTTTTATTGTAAAACACTTAGAATATTTGCAGATCCAAACACCCTTAAATTAAAGAAGTGGTATTAATATTAATGTTTATAATTTTAGATTTAGAGTGAGTATATTCTTACCTCTAATAAAGAGTCATAGACCACCCAAGTTTTCAAAGATGCCTCATATATCATTTGAATATTTTTTGTTAATGACTTGATGTTTTAGGCTGACCGAATTTCCCAGGCACCTTTTCCATTCCACCCCATAGTGACCAGCTCAGGCTCAGTTATGGCTTCTTAAATCATGGGATGCAATGTCTCATAGTTGAGGGAATATGGGTGTACTGGAATACCCACATATTCAGATATGAGGCTAATCATGGTAATAGCCAATTACCTGCCTCCTGCCTGCTGTAATCTGTAAATTTCTTATATACTCAATAGCACTACATTCTTGAAAGCAAATCTCCTATACCCACTTACTTGTGTATTTACTATAGACGTATTACCAGTTCTTACACTATTACACTAAAATTAGTCTTTGATATGCAACAAAATAATCTTAACATTAAGTGGTATTTTAAAACTATTCACCAATGCTAAGTAATGTAAAACAGAAAAAACAATGCAGGGTCTCCTGTGTCTAGCATCATTCATTCTACCATGGGCAGCTTTTAATCACAAAAACATAGAAAGAGACATTCTAGTAGGCAAACCTTTATATTACAAGATGAGAGAGCATAAAACATTATTAGTCAAGTAATAAATAGAGCCCGATTAAAGATGTATTTCTTAAGTCGTAGTAGGCACAAAGTTAGGAAAAGATTTGTAGTGACAGGGAGGTATCCAGATTACTTCCAAGTATTTTCTGCACTAGCCTAGCTCCAATGAGACTATTTAAAGATAAGAATCCTCTGACTAGCAGAGAGGATGGAAGAAGAAGAACAAAAGGGAAGAGAAATGGGGGATGCAAGCATGGCGTAAGTTAATAAAGATGAACTGATTCATGAATAAAGATGGATTTATATGACTGTGACAGGCAGCTATTTAATGTCAATAAGTTCAAACAAATTGAAGATTCAGTTTACCTAGTCCTAATAGTATATGGACCACATACAGGACAATCTGTAATCTGGGGCCTTAATTCTATTCATCTTACGATGCATAAGATCATACAATTTGTTTTAGAATAGTATATTATATTCACATTATTTCCACATATTTTCAAACATACACACATAAATAAGCATATATCTGGAAATAATGTTCAAAAATACATGAAGGAAACACATTTATTCAATCTTAATTATGCCCTACCTTTTGTGTCTTCCCTCTTAAAACCTCGATAACTAGATACAACAATGTGGCATTTTATTTTTTTCTTAAGTTTATTTCTTTCTTTCAAGAGAAAGAGCACAAGCAGGGGAGGGGCAGAGAGAGAGAGGAAGAGAGAGAATCCCAAGAAGGATCTGTGCTGTCAGCACAGAACCTGATGTGGGGCCTGATCCCATGAACTGTTAGATCATGGCCTGAGCCAAAATCAAGAGTCGGTCACTTGACCAACTGAGCCACCTAGGCACCCCAGCATGACACGTTATATATCAAAACTTATCAGCTCCATTTTTGTATGCATATAGATTTATACAAGAACTCCCAAGCTTCTTTAAATCTGTCAACATTCAAATATTTTGTACCCTTACGCTCCCTCATTTCTCAACTTAGTATTAAACATGCCAACCATGGAGACTTCCAGTGTCCCAGCCTCTTCTAAGTAGTCTTGTGACCCAGTTCTTCTTCTGTGTATGACTGATAAGACTTCAGTGGAGAGATAGCTCAAGAGTATTTCATTCACGGTTTGCTCAATGACCTGTAAAAAGGCTTGGTCTGAAAAGATTTGTTGAATGCACTAGACAATGCAAATTGAATGAAATAGTTATTTTTAGGAATGGAGGTTGGAAGGTAATATATAGAGAAGAGCCAAAATATAGCATAAGCCATGAAAATCATGTCAAGCCTAAATGTCAAGAAAGAGAGAGCTGTAAATAAACAGAATCATTAGGTAAAGGAAAAATAGATAGGTAGATAGATAGATAGATAGATAGATATAGAGATTCAATGGAAAGAATACGCCGATTGCAGAGAGAAATGAGCAGACCTTAGAGAGAAGCTGAGGCACAATGCAAAAGAGATTATTGATGCTTAAGAGACACTGATCCTGAAACAAAGTTTATATTTATCCTTTCAATATTTTCTCTTTTTCCCGATTAAATCTATGTGTTTTTCTCTGAAATTTGTTCACATAAAATATTTTCCAATAGCACTGGTTGCAATTGCATGAATGGTATGATTTGTATGGCAAAATAATCTTGGTTTGAGGAGACTATAACGACTGTCTTTCAGTAAAGTCTGTTTCTCACATATTTCTCTCATGCTCCTTGTTGTATAAATCAAGAAGCCATATAAATGCCTCCACACTGTAACTAATTTATGACACCTTTTGTTATTTGGTAGAATTGGGGAGACTACGGTCCTTCCATACTAATTCTTTACAATTACCACTGGGTGTAGCTGTAAGTAGGGAAGGGAAGAACTTTGAGGTACAAGGACACTTTGGGAACCAGTCTGGCCCTGTGGAAGAACCATTTGGTCTTAACAAATGGTTAAGACTTATGAACACCCATTGTATTTCATATGTATTCACATATCAATATCTTTGTGTTCTAGATTGCCTATTAGGTTGTAAAGTCATTCTTCTAAGTGATCCTTCTTGAGATAATTTTACAGGGAAAAGTTGTCTTAAGAGAAAATAGAAGACGTTCTCTATCTAAATTTTAAATTTGAGAATTCTACACAAACCAACATTATGTCCCATCATAACATTTTCTGCACTAGAATGGAAACACAATTGGCCAGATCCATTGCCTCCTTGACAAGATGATGGATTTTGCTCTCTCCCACCTGTGTATCCAGGTGTCCCGGCTTTGTAGTTCTGCTCCCTACAGGGAGCCCTGATGGTGGTTCTGATGCTGCCAAGGCAAAATGAGTGAAACTCTGCCTGACACCCATCCTCCATTCCAAGGCTTTGAAAGGGAGCTAGGAATATGCTTGTTTTCTTTTCTTTGTCTCCCTTCCCTCAGAATTCACACTTACATATACGAAAACATTGAAAATGGGTCCAAACACGCTGTCTTCACTCTCTTCAAAATTTAAAATACGATTTATTTTGATTCTATACATTTTAATCTCATGCTCCCAAGATCTTTGTAATTTATGACTATGTTATTTTTTATGTAACGTCTACTCTAAATGGCCAGAAAAAATATAGGCATATTCAAAAATTCTGAAATAACGTAAATGAGATATTCTAAGGCCTACCGTGCTCACTATACTATATGAACACCCCTAAATCTTTCAGATAGCATCACTGTTTATTTTTATTTTCCTCAATTTTTTTTTAAATTTTTTTTTCAACGTTTATTTATTTTTGGGACAGAGAGAGACAGAGCATGAACGGGGGAGGGGCAGAGAGAGAGGGAGACACAGAATCGAAAACAGGCTCCAGGCTCTGAGCCATCAGCCCAGAGCCCGACGCGGGGCTCGGACTCACAGACCGCGAGATCGTGACCTGGCTGAAGTCGGACGCTTAATCGACTGCGCCACCCAGGCGCCCCTATTTTCCTCAATTTTTAATCTTACAGGAGGTTTGTTTTTGAGTGGTCAGTTCCTAATATCGTTTACTTTTTTCTCAAAGCCTTAACATTGTAGATCATTTCCTTCCTCACAGTTATCTTGGAATGTAGTGCAGTTACACTCCAGAACTTCATCAGGTCAACCTAACTGTCCCACTTTCTCTAGCTTTTTCTCCTTTTTGGTTCTTTCCTCTTAGGAGCATTTGCACACTTAACTTTTCAGCATCAGCTTTGTCTAATTATCCCTGTCTTAAAGCATCACTGAATCTGAACATGACATCTTCCTCCCTTTGTGCCAGTCTTTCCAAAAATGTGATTTCTTTCACAGTCCTTCTTCAGGCAAATAATAATTTAATTTAACATAAACTTTGATAATCATCTTTTTGGATCCAGCACAATGCAAGTTATGCTCTTAATGTCATTGACACATCTCGAAAAACTGTAATGTCCGGTAGGGAAAAAAACTAATATTCCAAATGAAATAATGAGAGAGCTTAATTAGAGTTACATTCTCACATGCTACATTCTACTATGTGTACCGTATATTCCTTAGAAAGGTAAGTACGATATACTCCTTCATATCTTTCTGTTTAGCCAGTTGTTGATCATGACCCTAGCTTTGAAGCTACCACACAATATGGATATAATTCATGTTTCTGTGCATACCGATAAAATGTTAACTATTCACTTTGTGTTCAGTTTTGTTAAATGTTTTTCTTCATCTTCCATCAATGTCTGTCTGAGGTGATAAGCTTATATGGGGTCTAGCCATGTGAGCTTTACTCTCTGTACACTTAAGCTCAATGCCCTCCACAAGTTCTCAATCAAATTCTAATAACAAAAAATCAGAAAATTTTATATTTTATTATATTTTGTGGATTAAATGAAGAATATTAAATTGCCAGGTTTTCATTATAAGTGAAGTCTGTACTTTTTATACTTATCATGAGATTTAAGTATCATTAACTTCAAAAAGAGTAGTTCCCCAGTAGTGCCAATCTTTCCATCATGCAGCTTAATAAGGTAGAGTCGTAATGCTGGCCTCCATTCAGATGGTGACAGGTGGCAGAGAAAGCACACAATGGAATTTTCCATCTGTTCTCTACTTTCTATCCAAGGCTTAAAGGGCAAAGTGTATTTTGTTATATACTCTTCAAACACTTTTCTCCATCCAAACACCATCATATATATATATATATATATATATATATACACACACACACACACACACACACACACACACACACACACTTCAGCTTACAGTAGGCTTACAAATCTTGAAGGTCGAAAGCACATGCTCATCTTTCCTCACCTTTATTGGAGAAAGCATGCTGGTTTATTCCTTATGAACAGCTGAATTCTGGCTTGGGCTTTTACACTTTATTTCTGGAAAATATTTCATCTCCTAACAGCTTTGCAAAAAGCAGAGTATGTATTCATAAAAAGTAGTATATATGAAGAAAATCGGTATGCTATACTCATTGAATGGTTAAATGCATTAAAGACAGCCCTACTTTGTTTTTATTGATAGTTTTATAAGGTTTAGATTTTGATGATACTCATTATGGAAGCAATATTATAATACTAATGAAGAATACAGCTTATTATGGATGCAGGGCCTCCAGTTTTAAAGTTTGCATGCAAGGGAAAATATTGTATATTTTGGGTGGAAATGGTGAGTTTTTGAATTAAAATTTTAGTTTTTTTTCTATTTAATTTTCCATGAGTCATTTTTATATGGCCTCTTCTGTGCCATTATAATGCAGTAAAGTTTAAGAACCATAAAAGAAGCAGAAAATATGTAGTTGTAAAATTTTTTCTAGGTAAATTGCCCTCTTTTCTCTGTCATTGAGAACTTGGAAGGTATTCCTGGTATGGCAACTAACAAAGATTATGTTTAATTGTAGGTGACTTTATCTGACTGAATGGTTAAATCTACTGATCCCATTTTTCTTCAACAGTTATTAAATACTTAATACATATAAGGCACTATGCTATGTGCCATATATTGTGCAACGTTAATCCTGTCTCTCCTTGAGGAGTTTGCAGAGTATCCTGAATGGAAGAATGTATTAAGAAATAATGCAAATAATGTAGGGAAGATAAATTGGAGTAAAATTATGACCCAGTGGCTCCCATACTTGGATGCCCAGAATGATATCTGAGAAGCTTATTAAACATATCAGGGTGTCGCCATAGGGAACTCTTGATTTTAAAAGTCAGGGTTCAATGGGGTTTGTTTAAAAGGTGACTCAAGGGGCGCCTGGGTGGCGCAGTCGGTTGAGCGTCCGACTTCAGCCAGGTCACGATCTCGTGGCCCGTGAGTTCGAGCCCCGCGTCAGGCTCTGGGCTGATGGCTCAGAGCCTGGAGCCTGTTTCCGATTCTGTGTCTCCCTCTCTCTCTGCCCCTCCCCCGTTCATGCTCTGTCTCTCTCTGTCCCCAAAATAAATAAATGTTGAAAAAAAAAATTAAAAAAAAAAAAAAAGGTGACTCAAATGATGCTGAACAGAGGTCCATAAAAAGGGTTTGAAGAAATCCTGAATGATTAGGTTGGAGAGTGGAAACTCATCCTTGATTCAATAAGCAATGGGAAGACACTAAGGATTTTTGAAAAGATAAGAGATGTATTAATGTAAAGGTGCTTTTATTTTTTTTTAATTTTTTTTAACATTTATTTATTTTTGAGACAGAGAGAGACAGAGCATGAATGGGGGAGGGTCAGAGAGAGGGAGACACAGAATGTGAAACAGGCTCCAGGCTCTGAGCTGTCAGCACAGAGCCCAACGCGGGGCTCGAACTCACGGACCGCGAGATCATGACCTGAGCTGAAGTCGGACGCTCAACCGACTGAGCCACCCAGGCACCCCAAATGTAAAGGTGCTTTTAGAAGATTCCTCTGGTATGAGGAAAAATAGGTTGTGGCTCTGAAAATGCAATGGAAAAGAAGGACATACGAAATAAATATTCTTAGTCCTTGGCAATAAGTTGGATGTGTGAGACAAGGAAAATTGGGGTATTGTTGACAACAGTTTTTACTGAAAAAAAAAAAATAGAGGTGTTGGAATACACAATGGGAATACAAACATAGGTAGTCAATAGGATACTAAGTTTGACCTGGAATATAAAATTGGTTTTGCATGTGTTGAATTTATGGTTCTTAAAGGTGTCTTAAAGGCATAGGTGTCTCTTAGGTACTTGGGGTTACAGCTCTGACACTCAAAAGTGAGAAAGATTTTGGACGATCCACAAAAGCATTCTAGTTTAAAACATATACAAAGATGATCTCTAAGAGAGATTGCAGAAAAAAATCCAATTTAAGAACTTTGACCATATCTGCATTATGAAGCAGGAGCGAGTAATCTGTGAAGAAAGAAATGTTAACCTAGTTAGAACCAGCGGTGAAACACATGTGGTGGAGGTAAATCATGAAATTTAGGGAACCAGGTATAATTGGCATTGTGAAACACTATAGAACAATGAGGGCAGTGAGATGTAGAAAAATTCGGAACTTGCTGTGCTGGAAGTCAATAATAACTAGACGAAGAACATTTTCATTTGAGGGCCTGAAAAAAATAGATTGCAATTTATTTTGCAATAGGAATTGCAATAGGAATTCATTTGTTAAGGACTGAATGACTAGTTGGCAAGCTGAGGCAGAGTTGTAGAAAGCATTTATCTTTTATTTCGTTGTGGAAGAGAAGAGTAGGACAAGAAATTAATAAAATGCTAGTGAAAGAACTATACCCAAGCATGCTAGATGTATGTTAGTGTGTGTGTGTGTGTGTGCGTGTGCGTGTGCGTGTGCGTGTGTGTGTGTTTTAAAGACAGCTTTCCTATGAAGTACATCATTGGCAAGGTGGGTGGAATGCTTCTGCAAAAACAGCAATGAATGAAGAAAGGGGAAAATACTAGGAAATTATGGCTAAAATACATTAAACCTTATGGAGCTTGACTGACAATATATCAGTGTCTTGAATGTATGGGGCAAGAGGAGGATTCTTAAATGTTCCTACTCTTTTGAGCTTGATAACTAACTGAAAGATGATGTTATTATAAGAGTAAGGGGCACAGAAGAAGGATTGTATTGGAGAGAAAGATGATTTGTTTGCCTTCGGTAGTGAGATTTTTGAGGTGTCATAAGGGCATCTATAAGATATGTCCAGCAGACAAATAAATGTATAGCTGAAGGGAACCAACATGTTCACAGAGACTTATTTAACAGTCATTTGTAAAGAACTGGGAGTTGAAGATGTGGAATAAGATAAAACAAATGACAGAGTAGGAAAAAAGAGATGAGAAAGAAGTCCAGTAGCACCACATCATTTTTGGACTTTGGACATCTGAAGGGTAAAGGGATGAAGGGTAGGGAGGGCAGAAATGGAAGGAGCAACGATCACGAAAAGAAGACATCCTTGAGGTATACAAGACAACTGAGAGAAGAGAGATTGCCAGGAGACAACAATTTTTAATTATAACAAACATAACTAAGACATTAAGAATAAAATAAAATTGAAAATCTATAATCTCATGGATTATAGTCATTATTTTAATGTCATTGAATGCTTCATGGAAAGTATTTTAATTAAGTTGAAGAAAAAGAAGATTAAAATAAGTTAAAGCATGAGTATTAGGAAAATAGTGAAGGTGGAAGCCAATGAATATAGACGTTTTTTTTGAAATTTTTATTGTGGAAAAGGAGGGTAATATAAAAACAGGAAAGTTTTAAAATACAAAAAAAGTTAAAATAAAGTTTAGAATATAGAGAAAAATCTTTAATGATTCTACTGCAATGACATCTCCCATCACTATTAAAGATCACATTTCATTGTAGATTTCTTCCATGTCTTGACTGTTGTGAATAATACTGCAGTGAACATAGGAGTGCAGATATCTCTTCAAGATCTTGATTTCACTTTCCTGGGAAATATACCCAGAAGTATTGCATATTGACTAATGGAACAGAATACAGAACCCAGAAATAAATCCATTTATTAATGTCCAACTAATCTTCCACAAGGGTGACTAGAACACACAGTGGAGAAAAGAGTCTCTTCAATAAATGGTACTGGGAAAACTGGATATCCACATGCAAAAAGAATGAAATTAGGCCTCTATCTCACACGACACGCAAACTTCAACTCAAAATGTATTAAAGACATAAATGTAAGACCTAAAACCATAAAAGTCTTAGATGAAAAAAGTAGGGAATATTTCTCGACAGTAATGATTTCTTGGATACAATAACAGCACAGACAACAAAAACAAAGGCAAGTGAGACCGAATCAAATAAAAAAGCTTCTGAATAGCAAAGAAACCACCAACAAAATGAAAAGGTAACCTACAGAATGAGAGAATGTAATTGGAAGCCATATATTTGATAAAGGGTTAGTATCCAGAATATATAATTCCTAAAACTAGATAGCAAAAAACTCTCACCCAAATATGGGGAAAATAATTGAATAGACATTTCTCCAGAGAAGATATATAAATGACCAACAGGTATATGAAAAGGTGCTCAACATTACTAAATATCAGGGAAATGCAAATCAGAAAAACAATGAGATACCATCTCATACCTGTTAGGATGGTGATTATTAAAAAAAAAAAAAAAAAAAAGATAAGCTTTGGCAAGGATGTGCTGTAACGGGAACCTTTGTATAGTGTTGGTGGGAATGTAAATCGGTACAGCCACTGTGGCAAACAATATGGAGGTTCCTAAATAAATTTTAAATATAATTGCTCAGTATTTTTTAATCCACAACTCAACCACTCTATATACATTCCTGCTGCATGTTGGCTCCATCATTTAAGTGTATTTTAATTAAAGTTCTACAATTCTTTGGTACATTAATTAGTCAGAGATAAGCTAGCACATTTTTAGTTCAGAAACATGTCTCAAGTTATTTCTCAGATGTTTGTTCTTGGTCAATCCTAGTGACATTTTCTTATGTTCTTTTTTCCATCTAAGTGTGTTTCTCTTAGCTTTTAAACCTGATAGTATTTTGAGAGACGTTTAATCTATGTGGTTTATTGCTATAGCTCTTACACATCCCATTTTATCACTTCAGTGTATTGTAAAAGTTCTTTGATTCAAAAGATACTAAGCAGCTTAGTGAGTATTTAAAGAATCTTACTCTGGGAGAAATAAAATTTGGTAACTTATGCCAATTACATAATTTTAGCATTTTGACTTAATTTAGCACAGAATTTAGAAGCCACAGGAGTAGAATATATGTATTTATGCTTTCATTAGCTTCAGATCTTGCAGTTCAGCTACTACAAGGTACTAGGCTGTTTTCATTTGTTAAGAATGAAGAAATTCTTATTATTCTCCAGCTTGAACTTGTGTTTGCTCCCAATTGGCAGATTAACCATAGTAAAAAAAAATCTTCGATGCTTTAGTAACCAATATTCTGAGAAATAAAATTAACTTCCTCTGAAATTTGAAGCTCTACCAAAGCCCATAATACAACATTTGGGTCAGGAACTGGAAGGGCATGTCTACAGCTCAGTGGTTGATACTTTCAACCCATATAGCTCTGAGTTTGAATCCAGTCTTAATTATTTACTAATTTTGTGAACATTAGCATGCTTTATATCCTTTCTGCACCTAAGTATGAAAATCTGTAAAAGGGGCATATTGAGAGTACCTATCTCATAAATGTTTTATGAGGCATATATTAAGTAATGCATGACTTAAAGGACAACCCAGAATATAGCATTTAATGAATGTTAACTTCTGATAGGATTTATATAAACTGCTTTAAAAAGTACCTGGTAGATTACATTACAAAATGAAAATTGGTAGAAATCTCAGATTGTGAAATGTCATTTCCCCCTGCACCCTGCCTTCAGCATTCCTTCTCAAACCCTTTTTTTTTTTTTTTGTATCTCAAAACTATCATTTCCTCTACGTTAGTCATAGTTTTAGTTTTTATTGCAGCTCATCGGAACTAATGAAATAGTTTTGAGTAGTTTTGAGTTTCTTAATTTTTACTGTAGTCTTCTCTCCACAGTGCCAGTAGGTTGATTATTTTAATGTGCATGCTTGATTAGACACATTCTTATTCCAAAGCCATCGATGCTTCACCACTGTCTGTTGGATATAGCACATATGTTTACATGGCAGTTAGTATCACTCAGCCTGAGTAAATCCATGTCACCTACTCGTCCCCCATCTCTCAAGGACTACTGACACTGGTTCTCCAGCCTGGTTCTCATCTGGTTCTCCACCTCTGAAACAGGATGGTTCTTCACACTTCTGAAACTATGACCAGCCTACTTCCACAACCCATAAATCCTTCATTCCCCTGTCTGTGTTTTACAACCTCATTGTCTTAATAACTTTGTGATCTGGTGTTTTGGGAGTAATCTAAACAGGTCAGCATGACCTTAACAGTTCTTCCATTAAGGGATGAATGTGAGGGGCAGTGCAGAGGATCTGGATTTAGGAGGCAGGACTTTGCATCCTGACACCACCACCCAGTAACCAATACATTTTGGGGATATTCACACCAGTTCTCTCAATTGTAAGAGTGACTCCGACTGTTTCCTCTCATTTCACAAAGTTGTTCTGGACATCAAATGCTGAATTATTTTTCTATTGCTGCTTAGCAATTATCACAAACTTAATGGCTTACAGCACCACCAATTTGTTACCTTATAGTTCTGTAGGTCAAAAATTCAGCAGGGGTCTCACTGAGCCAAAATCAAGGTATTGGCAAGGCTGCATTCCTTTCTGAACGATTAAGGGAACGGTCCATTTCTTTGCCTTTTTCAGCTTCTGAGGGCCTCTCTGAGGACATTTCACATTAGTCCCTACATTTCAGAATGAGCATGGATGGGTCATTGTATTCTTCTCATGTTTCCATCTTTCTCTGACCACAGCTGGGAGAGATTTCCCATTTTCAGGGGCTCATGGGATTAGATTGAGCCCACTCAGAATGCAGAATAATCTCCCCACCTTGAGGTCCTCACCATTAATTATATCTACAGAGCTACTTTTGCAACGTAAGGGAGTATAGTCACAGTTTCCAAAGACAGGGATGTGGATATTTTGGGAGTCATTATTCTGGCTATCATAGGTGCAAAATTATGTATCAAATGAGTAATTATTAATGACATAGTGAAGGACCAAAATGTGCTTGAAAATAACATTTGTTTATTCCCCCCAAATGTTTGTTGTTTCTTGCCTTCCCCTTTGGAGGAAAGTTCAGAATTCGGTTTGTGTTTGTATGTTTGTGTTTAGCCATTTAAAAAATAATGTTTTTTTTCTTTGAAAAGAAACCAAAAGATATTAACCTACAACAAGAAATGATAAACTAAAAAACTAATATATTTTATTTTTTGGAGTTTAATACAAATATATATATATTTAATTTTTAATGTTTATTTATTTTTGAGAGAGAGAAAGAGACAGAGTGTGAGCAGGGGAGGGGCATATAGAGGAGACACAGATTCTGAATCAGGCTCCAGGCTCTCAGCTGTCAGCATAGAGCCCAATGTGAGCCTCGAACCCATGAACTGTGAGATCATGACCTGAGCTGAAGTCAGATGCTTAACTAACTAAGCCACAGAGGTGCTCCAAAATGTTTTTAAATGAATTATAGTTGACACGATTACATCAATTTCAGGTATGCAGCATAGTGATTGGGCAACTCTATACATTATGCTGTGCTCACCACAACTGTAGCTGCTATCTGTCACCTTATGATGTTATTACAATACCATTGACTATATAGTCTCTATGCTGTACCTTTCATTCTCATGACTTATTCATTCCATAACTGGAAACCTGTATCTCCCACTTCCCTTCAACTTTTTGCCCATCTCCCTACCTACCTCCCCTCCAGCAACCACCTGTGTGTTCTCGGTATTTATGGGTCTGTTTCTGTTTGTTTTTGTTAAACTATTTTAATTCATTTCTACAACTTCTATTCAACTCACACACTAGAGAGTTTAATTCTAGTAATATAAAATAATTTGAGCAAGTGCTCTGATCAGATGGTATTGATAGATCATGGGAAAACATTTGGGGTTGTAGTCATGTAGAAGGAGGATTTTCTTGGAGACACACAAGAACAAGTGGAGGATGGCTACTCTTTGTCTAGAAGCAGCAAGAGTGGGCTGTTTCTCCTATGTTTAACAAGATTGCCTAGGGGTAGAATCTACAATGCACACTTGTGTGAAGCACCTACTGTTCCTTTTCCCTTTGTGGATTAAATTATATATTAAGGGTAACTATCATAAATAGGCTTTATATACACAAGAGTCCAGATTTTATGACATCAGTATTCTTTTGGTATAATTCAATAATCCTGAATTAAGGATTAAATATACCATTAATTTTATTGAATTAAGTAGAGAGGTTCTACTACAGTAAATGAAAGAAGTATAAGGTGTTGTAACTGAAATAATAAATGCACAGTACTTTTTAATAAAAATGAACTCATTTTCTGATACCACTCTTTCTAAAATTGGAGCCTTTGCCTCATTATAATGATGCAGAATTTCCTGTGAACTTATGTTAGAGAGAAAAAAGAAGAAGAAGGAGGAAGAAGAGGAGGAGGAGGAGGAGGAGGAGGAGGAGGAGGAGGAGGAGGAGGATAAATGAGCTCCGTAATACATTTTAGTTCATTGGCCATCATGTTCACAAAATGCTAATAAGATTTTTTTTCTTACAATTTCCATACTCAAATTATACATTAGGCTTCAAGTACCATTTTGTCTTCTTTTGGCCTCAGTTTCTTCATCTTGAAAATGGAGTGATCAGAAAAATGGTTTTTGAATCGCCTTTTGCTTAGCTGTGATATCCTGGCTGTGGAGCAGAGTACCAGAGTACTGCTCACTTAGAGCGGTCTGCGTACAAGAAAGTCTTCTACTGTTAAATGGTTAATTAGTACACCTGTGGGGTTTTAAAGATGAATCTTGATTTTCCCCTTTCATCTCATAAGTACTTTGCTCATATAGTTATAGTTCAAAAGTGAGGTAAGTGATTATGCTTATTACTTATTAAACCCTGAGGATTTTTTTAAAGCTTCTTTTAAGGCTTGTCTTTATTCTTCAAACACCATCACAAATTCTTTCGTCTCTGTTGCACATTTATCATTAACCAAATATAAACTGCTTTATGTTTAGCTATAATTTGATACATGTAAATGTAATTTTCCCATAGTAGATTGAGGAGTAATACTATATTTAGACATCCTAGTGCAATGCCACTGAGCATCTAATAAGCACATCCAAAATCCTGATTAACAATGCATTGTTTGGCTGTGCATGGCATATTTCTTGTCATATGGGTTTGTGACCTAAATTCTAGAGGGAAGTTAAGAACTGAATCTGTTTACAGACATCTATCTGCTAACACTGGCCAAGAAAAGGGGAAAAAAATCATAGGAAACTTCTTATGCTGAACATTATGTAACCTCAGAGCATAACTGTCCCTACAGAGCATCATATTCTATATGCAGATGTTGGAAAATAAAGTGAGAATAGCAGGCAAATAGCTTTGAGGAAAAGAGGAGGTACGAACTCAGGTTCTAAATTTCAGTGAATAATGAAAAGGTGACTGGTATAATTTGAAGGCAAGGTGTTGTGAAGTAGAGGAGAAGGGCAGAGCCCATTGATACATAATTAGTCACAGTTTTTGAACCTCCACTATGTGGCTGTAACACCTCTACAATCAGATTAGTCTAATCTGAGAAAAGTATGTTTCAAACACAAAATGATAGTATCAGGTGTAAGGTTTGCCTGACATGAAAGTACCTGTTTTCTCCTCTTTCAAAGTAAATGGGCTGTGCAAAACATATGTCATTATAAGCAATCAAAGGATGTTCTTCATATTCAGGATAGAAGAGACTGCTGGTGGCAAAAGACTCTTCTTAGCGAGAGTTGTGGGGATTTGGTCATATGAATCCTATCTCATTGGATCATTAAAACAAATGTTTTATGCATGTAAGTTCACGTCCCAGGTTCTCTCACTTCCATTTCACTAGCATGATGGATTAGGCATCCTGAGTAACTTCTTTTTCGTTTAATGTTTGTTTATTTTTGAGAGAGAGAGAAACTAAGCATGATCAGGGGAGGGGCAGAGAGACAGAGGGAGCCACAGAATCCGAAGCTGGCTCTAGGCTCTGACATGTCAACATAGAGCCCAATGTGGGGCTCAAACCTGTAAACCACAAGATCATGACCTGAGCCGAAGTCCTACACTTAACTGACTGAGCCACGCAGGTGCCCTGAACAACTCTTGTTGAAACAATAAAATACCAGATAAAAGTAGTCAGAAAAATCTGTTCAAATTCACTGCTGGGACCGCACATGCGCGCGTGCGCACACACACACACACACACACACACTGAATAAAAATGGAACTTAGAACCATGAGATTTGAGTAAGCACCAATATTGCTTTCATCATGACAGTGTATGCTGGAATCAGTCTTATGACCTGGAGTTTCTACTTTAAAGTCTGCCTGATGCACGGTAGGGGTTAAAACCTAGAGGTGACCAAATGTAGAGGATCTAATATGAAATCTCAACAAAAAAGTGAAAACCCAAAAGACTGCCTTCTTGTATAGAGTGAATGAGGACAAAACCCTGTCACATAGAAGGAGATAGAAAAGAAACTTTCCTCTTCTTGGCCTTGGTGTGAGATAGAAAAAACAGATACCCTTTGATATCAAAACTGTAAACTTTATGTGGCTGAGAATTCAGTCACATAGAGTTATATGCCAATTTTTAATGCAAATAACATTTTAATCTATTTGAAGGGAGAACGTGAATTTTAGGAGAGAATTTAATGTAAAGTTTCTGTGGTTTGTTATTCTCCCAGCAACAAGAATGAAATATACAATCCTTTTGTAAGGATTAGGCTCTACCCAGGTTTCAGAGACTCCCCATCGATTCAGTTAAAGGAATAAAAGAAGTTTACAGAAAATACCAAGTAAATAAGAGCAAAAGACAGAATGTGCAGAAATGACACACAAGAGAAGCAGACCTCTAGAGACTTAAGATGATTGGCAATAACAAAATACAAAATGCATTTAGTTTGTTTCCTTAACAAGGGACTGGAGACTATGAATAACAACCAAGCAGACTGAGAGAAAATCAAGTAGAATAAAATTCAAATATAATTGATGTCAAAACCTTAAGAATTTATTACAGCAGGTTAGATAAAGAAAAATATTAAATAGTATTCAGGAAAACTGAGTCAAAATCATAGTGCAGAATGAAGTCCACAGATACAAAAAGATGAAAAACAAGAAAGAAAGATTAAAGATATGAAGAACCAAGTGAAAGGTTTTTATTTATGATGATTCAGAGTTTCAAAGGCACTACTAGAAAGGGGAATGATGAGGAAATACTTAACAGAATTCTTGAAAGACCCCAATCCTAAACCCCACTAATCCCAAAGAGTTCCAAGGAGAATAAATTAAAAAAAAATACTTACAACTAGACATATCATAGTAAACAATAGAATCTAGATACAAAAGGAAGAACTTATACAGAAAAAAATTATAGCATGTAAAAGTATCAGTAATTTATATCAGACTTTTCAATAGCAACAGTAAAAACAAGAAGACAGTAAATTGGTAGCTTCAGCCTACTAAGAAATAATCATGAATCTAGAATTCCATATCCAGGAAAATGGTCTTCCTAACATTATGTCAAAATGAAAATCTTTAAAACAACCAAAAAGTGAGAGAATTCATTAAAAAAATCATACTTACTAAAGGAAAGTCTGAAGAAAATCCTTCAGCTAGAAGGAATACAATCACATTTGGATGATCTGAGATTTAAGAAGATAGTCTGAGGAATATGGGTAAATATATGAAATCTAAGCAAATATTGAATGAGTAAAAACTAATCATCCTAATTCACGAAGGAGAAAAGGAGTGGAATAATGAACAAAAATGCATATGTTAGAAAGAAGAGTTAGGAGGTCTTAGTATATAATCTGAAGGAGAAGAGAGGTATTTATTACATTTAAATCATGGTAAATTATGCATTCTCAAATAGCTAAGATAATTATTAAGAGAATAGGCACAGGGATAAACTTTCTAAACAAATAGAATAAAAAACACAATGGGGAAAATTCTATTGTTTGCAAATAGGGCAATACATTTTTAATATTTGTTTACTTTTGAGAGAGAGAGAATGCAAGCTGGACAGGAGCAGAGAGTGGGGGACAGAGGATCCAAGGCAGGCTCTGGGCTGACAGCCGTGAACCTGAAGTGGGGCTTGAACTTGCAAAATGTGAGATCTTGACCTGAGCTGAAGTCGTACACTCACCTGATTCAGCTGCCCAGGTGTCCCAGGGCAATCAATTTTTTAAAAAGAAATAGAGTGGGGGAACCTGGGTGGCTCTGTCAGTTAAGCATCCGACTTCCTCTCAGGTCATGATCTCATGGTTCATGAATTTGAGCCCCAAATCGGGCCCTGTGCTGACAGCTCAGAGCCTGGAGCCTGCTTCAGATTTTGTCTCCCTCTCTCTCTGCCCCTCCCCGCTCTCAGTTTGTCTCTGTCTCTCTCAAAAATAAATAAAGATTAAAAAAATCTTTTAAAAAAGAAATAGAAAACATAAAACAAGTTTGTGGAAATAATAGCAAGTTTTTAAAACAATAATATATTGATTAAATTCTCTAGTTAATAGAAAGAATTGTTAGGTTTTTAGAAATTCAGCTATATTCTGTCTCAACTTCAAAAATGTTTAGGAGACAGATTGAAAGGACAGAAAAATATATACCATGCAAATTATTTTCAAAGAGCAGCAATATATCTGTACCCTTAGAAGAAAAAAAGATTTTTATTAAACAAGACTTACACAGAGAAGAGAACAATGTCAAAACCTAGAAGTTGTTTCAACAAAATAGTCACAACAAAAAGTTTTTCCAAATATGTAAACAAATTTTATGAAAATACTAATAGTAGAAAATTGAGCTAAAGAAATGAACAAGCATTTATAAGAGAGGAAATTAAAATTATTAATAATAACATGCATGGATATTAAAGCACTTGAGAAAAAGGGACACTGATAAACCTATGTTGAAAACCGATTGCACAACTACCAGACTGGCTGATTAAAAAAAAAAAAAAAAAAGTTCAGTGAATACTGTTGTGTTGTTGTTGTGCATTACTGGTGTATAAGTGCCAGTCAAGATGTGGAGCAGAGGGACCCATCATCTTCCTCTCATGTGGGGTTTGGACGGATAGGACCTTGTAGGAAAAAGTTTGGCATCATTTAAAAAATGTTGAAGGTTTGTATGTTCTAGCGTCTAGCAATTCCTTTCTAAATTTATAGTCATTCTTGGACTTGTAAAGAGGGCATATATAAAGATATTGGTGACAGTAATGTTGCTAATACCGTGTGTGCTCATGCATTCACACAAATACACACCAAAAAAAACTGGAAACAACCCAAAAATCCATTAACAGGAGATAGGAAAATAAATGTCATACTCATCAGTGAAAATAGATGAAAATACTGCAGCCAAATACATTATATGATCAACATCAAAAGGATAATTTTGAGCAGAAAAAGAAATAATGGAAGAATATCTAAACTATAAATCATTTTTATAATGTAGAATATAAGCTTAAACCAAAATATATTGCTTACAGTTGTACCACCTATATTTGTATAACTAAAGAAAGGCAGTGGATTCATTAACACCAATTTCATGATAATGCTACCTGAAAGATGAGATAATAAAATGTGGGGAGGGCAGGCACATAGGGGATTTCAGAATTATTGGCTATATTTTCTTTCTTAGTCTCGATACATATTTTTATTTAAAACATGTATATATATTTAATATACATAGCATATACTTCTATGTGTAATTCAAAATTAAACATGTATCATGGCTGGTGCATTACGAATTTATGATAGAATAAGATGGAAGAATATTTGATTGCTTCTCCTCACTGTGGTGTAGTGGTTAACAGAATCTCAGAGACTCTGGGTTCAATTTATACCTTTGTGGCTTTCAGCAAGTTATTTAGCTTCTCTGTGCTTCAATAATCTTTATACCTGAAATACGGATAATAATGGTACCCAATTCATGAGGTTGTTAGGAGGATTACATGAATTCATATTAGTAGAGAACACAGAACAATGCCTGACACAGAACATGAACTATGTAGAAACTGTTGTCTGTCTTCTGGCATTGATGCATTTCTCAGAACTTGTAGGATAACAAAGATAGGGGAAACCTTGACAGATATATTGATTGATTTTGCCTTGAATTTGTAGTCAATTTAAAAACAATTGGCATTTTTATAAATTGAGTTTTGCATTTCATGAATATTGTCTATCTGTATTAGATTGGTCATTTTTTTCTGTCTTATTTATGAGTTTCAGTGTCAAGGTCTTACATGTTTTTTCATTAAATTTGTTTCTAATCATTTGATAAAGTTATTGCTGTTGAGAATATATCTTCTATCAAAATGTTATTTTTAAATATTGCTGAATATAAATACCATTTGCTTTTGCATACTGCAGATTTACTAACTTCATATTCTAATTCTAGTAATTATCTGTAGATTTCTTTTTCTACATACAAAAACATGTCTTCCTCAAATAGTGATGACATTATTTCTCTCCAAATAAAGGAGTCAAAAAAATAACATGGGGAAAGAGTTATATTTTTAGAGCATTTCTTTCAGAGTAAAGATTTAATATCAGCACATCCAGAGTAGTTCGTAAATTTAGAGGCTGCTTAACTCCTCCCTAAACTGATAGTACTCCACTCCTTATGGTGGTGTGTGTGTGTGTGTGTGTGTGTGTGTGTGTGTGTGTGTGTGTGTATGTGTGTTTCAAATTATTATTGTTATTTACTCTGAAAATCAGATGTGAGATTTCCCTATTTCCCAATAGCATTTATTATAAAATTTGTATGATGAACTATGGATGCTATTTGAACAAATGCCATAGCATACCTGTTTTCTTCTAGTGTATGTTTGCTCAGTGACGCTAAAAGTCTTTTTTTTAATCATCTTTTCTTTAATATCTGTTGTTCATGGGCAGCTGTTATATTATTAAGTGTTCTACTTTCAGTTGAAGTAATTTTCCCAATCTAGAAAATTCACACTCCTGTTTTGTTATATAGTGCTAATATTGAAGGCCATCCCTATGAGACAAACATCTGCCAAATATTGTCGTTTGTTTTATAAAGAGACTGCTTTTAGGATATTGTGAATTGCTTTCTTCTCATTTTTTAAAGGCACTGAAGAGTGTAGCAGTGCTGTATATACTGATTTGAACTTTTGTCTTCTGTGGTAGGTTTTTATCTGTTTCATTGTAAAAGCCAAAATAGTGGGAGTTTTCCAAAAAGGAGAGGCTGTAATGAATATAGCTATGGCGTAACCCAAAATAATGATTTTGAATATGAAGTCCTACATGCAGGACTTGGAAGGCTTAGGACATTACTTCATCATTAAAAGGACACTAAAATTCGATGCAGTTTCCTGCTAAGCACTGCTTCTCAGTCCTTAACCTTAAATATTGATATTAGAAAGATTAAAGTAGATAGTGAAATGCTTTAACAAAAAAAAAAAAAAGCATTACAAAACAGTAGTACAACGTAACATATGCCTCATCTCTTCATGGACATCTAATTATTACTCTAACATAGTCACCTCTATTTATAGTCAGCTTTTTATTGTGCTTAATAGGCTTTCTTATTAAGTCCCTTGACTGTTTTAGTCTTCACTGAATGGAATTCTCCTAAAATTGAGGCCAGGTGATGAATTGGGCCCCTTGGCTCAAATAGTGAACTAGTGGAGTCCGGTTGTCTAAACAGCTATTCCTGTTGAATTGCATCATTGTGTTTCCCTCCAGGGTGATAATTGCTCAGACCACATTCTGACTCATTTCTTTATAATGCCTGTAACAGTGCTTTTTCAAGGGAAGGAATTGCATATTTTAGTGCTGTGATAAAATGCAAGAAGGCGTGCTGCTGTAATGTGGTTGGACCCATCTTGTGTACAGCTATGAACATTTGTATTTATGACGACCATTTCACACTTGTATATTTGGGAAATAGTGAAATGTTTATGTGCTCATATACCAGGATTTGTGAATTTTCCATCTTTTGCAAAGAATAAGGAACACTGGCCTAATTCCAAACATTTATTTGAAGTGTCAACCTGGAGGGGGAGGACACAAAGTGGTTGTATACATTCTCATTCTGGAAAGATAATATGCATGTTAATTCACGCTGATATTTTGAATGAGGCACAGCTGTTGAATAACCATGTGATCCTTGTATCTCGCAGAGGATGCTGCATTTTCATGCAGTCATGGAGCAATAGAAAGAAAGCTTCCATTTTGTATATTTGTTACAAACAAAAAATAAGAGAAAGGGTGGCTCACCTGTGAGTACTAAATGAGAGAAAGCCCATCATAATATGTGATCAGATTGTTCAGAGTTCTTTGTGCTGCTCGTTGATCCTCAAACGACATGAAGCTCTATTTGGTCAAACCATAATTGAAACCATCACCCTAGCCATAGTCAGTAATAGGATGCTTGCATTAAAGTATATTCTTCCTTGTATTTTGGTTTAGAAATTCCCAAAGTCCCTGTGCTGTTGCCCTTTATCCAAGTCATAGACATTGTGTGGTGCTGGTGTCTTCTGGGCATCATTTCCCTGCCCAGTCTGTTTCTCTTCAAAACCTCTAATAATCATAATGGAGCAACATCACCTTTTTTGGAAGCTCCTCTCCATTAAACTGTAGATATAGAATAGAAAGCTCATTTTAGATATCTAATTAAGTCACCTTTTACAAGGGTAATTACCTTGGAGTGTTGACATGCTACTCTGTTCTCAGCCCGTCTGTTGGCAAAAGGAAACTTTAATCCTTGGGCTCTGAGATCATCATTTGGGCAAAATACTTTGAAGGCAGGGAAATGTTACTGCAGAAAAAATTCAAAAGGTCTTCACCCACAGATATAGGTCACAGATTTATCTTAAGAAAACTGCATTGGTTTCTGATGAAGGGTGATTTTTCTCTCACGTATTTCTGTGAAAAATGAGATAGTGCAGAGAGCCCTTACATGCCTATGAATAATTCATACCCTTGTTAAAGTATGTGAGGCAGTCTGATCAATCTAAAACATAACCACCCACTTTTGCCATTCCAGAACCCATAGAAAGGTAACACAGGATGGAGACTGACAATCATTAATACTTTTATGTAACTTCAATGCCACTGCTAGAAAAAGAGAAAAAGAAAAAAAACACACAATAATAAATCTAACAGTCTCATACCACAAATATTTTTCCCAGATAGCTTAGCATGACTATTAACAGTATATAGTCTTGAAATTCAGAAAATTTTGGTTTCAAATCTTTCATCTAATGTTTGATCTTGTGCAGTTTACCTAAAATATCTGTGCAACAATACCCTCTATTGGAGGATTTTTGAGGAGTGAAGTAGAGGTAAGGTGTTCCAAATTTCCTGGTACATTTTAAGCATTGATAAACATTAGCAAATAGAATTTATGTGCATATACATCAAGAGGATAGAATTCATCTTTACATTCTGTTTCCTATAATGTCTTTCCTCTGGAGAGAAACACTGTCTAAATTAGCATCATTCTTGATAAAAAGTTGCATGAGCAACAATGCATGGCAACATACAAAAGCAACAAATTCTTTTAGAAGTGAGAGATAAAATCTTGTGCCTGAGATTTCCAACCTTTCCTCTCAGGCAATGTCACTGAATGGATGTCTTTTCCACAGGATCAGTTTCCGCATCCCTGATCAGGTTGGTCATCCAAAAAATCCAGTCCATTGTCAAGATGGATGAAAGCACATGACCAAAGAATTTTGAGCTAATGTTTTTTTATCGCCTTCGTTAGGCTATAGTCAACTAACCAAAGGGTGAAACACTTTCTGCAAATCTCTACCCTCCAGCCTTGGTTGCTCTTGCATGCCCTTTCTGAAAATACTCATTGACAGAACCCCCTAACTGATGGAGTTAGGTTCCAGGTCTGTGGTTTAAGATTTGCTTCAGGAAGCAAGCTGTTCAAACTTCTTACAGCTCTTATGGGCTCATTGTATGGGATTCATCCTGCACATCACCTAGAACTAATTTATTCAGCAAGTATTTTCAGTACAGCAAATTTTCTCTTGGAGCATACCATATTTAATTGGAGTCTTCATTATTATTAAATTAGAAAGTATTAGTGTAAATGAAAATGCTTTAATATTCCTGAACCAATTATGGAATTCCACTTGAAATAAACATGACAAAATGTGATTTACATAAGACCTAGAAAGTTCTACTCTTAATTCCCAGATATGAGAGAAAATAACCATTTGACATAGTGTATGCTTTATAACCTAGAAAGTGCTTCAGATTACTTAGGTGCCGGCTCTTCTATATGTGCTTGACATAAGTTATTTCATTTAATCAAATGGGTCAAAGGTGGGTTTGAAATCCAGGCAACATGTCTACAGAGTCTGATCTTATACAATTCTGTACATTTGTATATTTGCCTTATTTAGTTATTTCAGTAAGCTCCATTTCAAAAGGAAATGAAGGGTCCAAACTTACATCAAGGAGGAGATCTTTATTCATTCATTCTTTCATTGTTTTCATGTGAGCATTAGATCAATGTAAACAATAATCCAATGATTAAAGTTATGATTTTGTAAAAGGGTTTATTAGGTTCATGTTTCAGTACTTTCAGGGAACCATGGGAAACAAAATAATAACTTGAAACTGTGTAGTATATAAAATTGTCAAGACTTGAAATTGTATGATGCAGAGATTAAGAACATTGGAGCCAGTCAGATCAGGCACCAATTTTCTCAACTGTAAACTAGGGAACGTAATAATTCCTCCTATATAGAATTGCTTCAGAGGAAATATAATACTATACACGTAGCAGATATGAATCTCAGGTGGTCAAGGGATACATTCTTCACTTTCTACAAAAACAAGAAAAAATCAAAACCTGATTCTGTTTTGAATTTTCATTCTTCTTTACTGTTGGAAAATTTAACGTTAGTCATTTGGGGACTTCTCCCCTCCACGCATTCACTTCAAGTTAGAGTAAGTTAGGTAAGTACGAAGGCATTGTGAGAGCAAAGAATGTTCCCCTGATGGTATTTATCATATGATTAAGATAATTGAATAATTTACATTTTCTTCGTCTTCCATAAAAGTTTTTGCAAGCCCAGATTAAAGCCCACCCACATCTGAGATGGGGTGTTCTCTCTGTATGCCTCTGTCTTCTTCCTTTTCATGATTTCTTAAGGTTACACACAAAAATAAAGTTTTGTGGGTCCATTCAAATGCCAAAAGATGCTGCCTCCTAGCAAAATATAAGATAGGTGAGATTAATGATTCATTTTCTTTATTGATTCTCCTTGGTAATGATTTTGTTGAAGATAGTGAACCAAGTGATTAGTAATTATTACACAGCTAGTTAGAGTTAGAACAGCATCTATAAATCATTATAGGAGCAAGTGCCCTTTCTAATTTGTAACACGTGTTACTTTTAAAAATATTTAATTATCATTATTGGGATTCATTCAGTCAATTCAGCATATATATTGAGCACCTGCAATATGTCAAGCTCTGGTTCAAACACTGAGTATATGTTAGTAAAACAAAGAGAAAAATCTCAGCCCTCATGGAGCTCACATTCTAGTTCAGGGAAATAGGAAATAGGGTAAAATGTTAACATACATATTATGTTAAAAAGTGGTGGGTGCCAAGAAGAAATAATAAAACTGATGGGAAGTTTAGAACATGAGGTGGGGTGAGATTGTAGATTTGGATAAAGTGACTAGAAAGATCTCAATGAGGAGATGAATTTTGCTTAAGTAATTGAAGGAAATAAGGAATTGAGCCACACAAGTATCTGGGAAAAGAGTTTTCTAGGCAGAGAAGACAGAACATGCAAAAGCCATGAGGTAGGAGAATGCCTGCCATGTTCAAGAATCAGCAAGGACCCCAGTGTACCTTTAGTGGAATGAGTTCAGGGAGAGGTATAGGGGATGAGGTCAAAGAGGTGAAAAGCAGGTGGTGAGGCAGATAGTGGAGGGACTCAAGGTGTTTACAGGTCTTAGCTTTTATTCTGAGATGGAAAGCAGCTGGAGAATTTTGAGCAGAGGGTTGACATGATCTGAATATATTTTAAGAGGATCACTCTAGCTTTTGTCTTGAAAATAGACTGCAAGGGAACAAGGGCCTGTAGAAGTTCTCTAATTTATGAGCTTTTATAGAGAGAATGTTAATGTAGTCAAGACCCATTGAATTCTAATTCCATAAATCCTCCTTTTATTTTACTGCATCTGAGAATTTTGCAAAGTGAAATTCTAACTTTTATATTTATAATTATGTCCAATCATCACTCAGTAATTGTGGTGAGGGTATTATGTGTGAGATGTAATTCTTAGCACAGACAGTAATACTTAGATAAGACAGACAGGATGCACCTGAAGAAATTCATGTTTCAGAAACGATGATAGAACATGTCAGTGTGTAGTCTTCTAGAACATTGACAAATGGAAAATATAAAAGATTGGCTAAAGTACTGTAGCTGTTCAGGTTTCTGTCAAAAACTCTCAAGCCAAAAATATAATTTACAAATATTTAATATATGAGAAGTAACCAAATAAATCTGTAGCCTAATGTGGTCTTGTTTTATTTCTCCTCCTCCTTCTTCTTTTCTCCTCCTCCTCCTCTTCATTCTCTATCTTTCTGTTTTATAGTGAAAGAAAATTGTGCATATTGACATTTACTGTTCATGGCATTAATTGATGAGTTTGCTAAGTCACTAAGTTTGCAGAAGACTAGCCATTTTCCATTTTGGATTATCAGGGAATGAACACTTCAGCAGCATAACTAGCAGACTAGTTACCACTGTTTTAATCTTTGGATCTTTCAAGACCATGATGGAACTACCTTAGTAACAAGCTTGCTGACTGTCATAATTATCAAGATGTGGGGGGACTTCAGCTGCTGAATAGAAAGCATTCCATTTAATCAGTAATTGAAGTTTCAATAGCAATTTGGGGAGAGACAGCTTTAATATCCATGTTCTCTTCTTCCCTCCTCAGTCTGGGTTAAGTGCCCCTCTTCTGTGCTCACCTAACACTACATACATAACTGTGTTAGTGGAATGTATCAAAATTAACTGGGAGTATGCCACTCTGCCACCCAATTTTAGGGGCAGGGCCATGGGTAGTTCACACCTGTTCACACCCACCACAGTATCTGACAGACGGTAGTGTTCCATAAATGTTGATTGGATTGAACTGTTGAACTGACTGCTGATGTGCTACTTAAATGATTTGAATACGGAGAACAAATAGATATTGAATAAATGCTTTCAAGGGCTAAATACTTGCCAGATGTCAGGCACTTATCACCTAAGGCTACATCAAACTCCATTCTCATTCTGTAAGAGCTCACAGTCCAGTGAGGCAAAGAGACCTGAAAACTCATAATTGCAACACAGTGGGATGCGACTTCAATAAGTTTAATACAAGAGGATAGGCAGCTCAGAGGAGGTCTACTCAGATCTCTTGAAACTGTAATAGGATTCTTTGGGAAAATTTGATTAAGATCTTGAAAAGTGGATGTTGTTTTCTGGCAGAGTAGAAAGTTTGTTTCAGGAAATGTATACCAGATATAGAAAGCTGTAGAGGTATGAGAGAAAGTGTGTTGCCAATATTTAAGGTAAAAGTTTGGGCTGTATTTGCAGTCTTAGTGAGTGAGTGGATGAGAACTTCATCCAGAGGCTAAAGGGTATTATGAGATATGAAAATGAATTTTAATGCATGGATTTAGTGAAATGGATTTTAAGTTATAAAGAAATAATATGTTAGGATTGTATTTTAGAAAGGTCAATTTGGTGGCTTATGGAGGATGGATTAGAAAAAGAAAAGACCAAAGACTGGGAGACCAGTTAAGTTAATAACAAACTAGGTAGAGATATCAGTGTAATGTTGTGGCTGGAAATGTGGACTCTGGATCCAGATTGTCTGGATTTGACTTCTAGTCTGCCTGACCTTGTGCAAGTTACTTAACTCCTCAGTGATTCAGTTTCCTTATCTATAAAATGGGCATAATAAGGAAACCTACACACAGGGGAGTTATAAGTATTGCATTAATGCATATAAAGTACCTGACACATAATAACCACTTAATAAATGTTGCTTATTATAATTAATATTCTATTCAAATATCATACAAACCCCAGAGGGAGATGCAGTGTTTATACTCATTTTATAGATATGAATACTAAGGCTTCTAGGATTTGAGTAACTAAGATGGCTAATCACTGCATTTCATATATTTGCATATTAAATACACATAGAGCAGGTCATAAACTAATGAGTGCAAAAGGATTTGCAATTAATATCTATTAATGGAGTTTTAATTTGCTAGAGTTATTAAAATAATGAATTATAGAGCTCCCATTCTGTTTTGTTTTGCTATGAGTTCAGAAGTTTAGGAGGGAACTGAAACAATCAATGGGATGTATAGAAACTAACACTTTGCACTGTAAAGCTGGAAAAAAGACTATAAATGACAGCACTTATTCATTGGCCTTGCTCTGCAGAGACAACACTCATCTGCTTGTATTCCACATGTCGATTAAAGAGGTACTCTGTAGACTTTTAGTTTCACAGTATGGTCATGTTCGTACATTTTGCAAAGTCGCATGTCTTGTCAAGAAGAAGATAAAGGGCATCATGTGGTTAATTCCTAGCTTTCTATCCAACCAGTAGCCCAGATAAGGTCAACATTATAACTGGTTTATAAATCATATCATCTATCCTGCAATGTCTGTTTGTTTTTTTCATTTGTTTATAATAATAGGTGACACCACCATCTGGCAGCTTAACAAATGTTGTATGTTGCCCATGGTTCTTTATGACCTGTAGCACTTTGACATACCCCTCCTCCAATGTGCACACTATTACTTGGTCAATAACAATATTCAGATTTGATAAGCATCTATGCTTTATCAAGTGGTTCATGGTGGGTGAAGTTTATCATTTGTGATGTTCATGCAATGGGAAATGGCACTTTGCTGCACTATCAGATGCATTTTCAGGAATGTTAGGAAGAAGCTGATAAAAATCTGTCTTCTTTGTAAAGGGTGAAAGAAATGGATCACCCCATGGATAAGACCTAACTACCGCTTAATATGTCTCCTAGTCTTTGAAGTTGTGAGTTTAATGTATTGTATTTCCTCATCTCATAGTAGTTTGAGACATCACAGCTTCACAGAGTAAAAGTTTCTTTTAATTTTCAGAATATCAACTTACATGTATAGCAGGGGAAGTGGAATGAGAAGTTGTTCAACATTGGAAATGTATATTAAAATTACAATTCAACTTTAATTTGATAACACCTTGCCTAAACTATCCTTTCAGGTCATAAATTACAGAGCTTCTAGTATGCAAATGCCTCACCTCAGCAGTTACTTCTGTATTCACCATTACTTTTTCCTCTGTCAGGCCCAGTCTGGGAGATCTCTTATTCAAACAAACTCTAAAACATTATCTGGACCATGTGTCCAGCCATAAACCACAGTTGGAAAATATGCATGAAAAATTTTATGTTGATTAAAGATTGTTAACTTTTTTTTCCCTTCTACATTTCCAAATCCTTGTTTGATTTGTGATGGCAATCTTAAGTTACTTATCTAATTAAAATCAAGACTAATATAGAAAAAATCTATAGTTATTCCAACCAGCCATTAACTTCTGATGAAATTACTCTATAAAATAGATATAAAACCTCCCAGTATCACTTAATCTCCATTGTATTGTGGAATATGAAAACTGACATTTCTCAGGAACTTTTGAACAAATTGAACCCCTAATGAGAATGAATACTGAAACAGTAGGTTGGAATGCCTTACTGTTTTTGTACTTTTTTGGATTCTTTTTTATTTTTTCTTTTTAATTTTTCCCTGGCTTTCTTTAGGTGTGAATGACAAATGAGAAATTGTACATATTTAATATAACAGCGTGGTATTTTGATATAAGTATACTTTGTATAATGATTACCACAGTCAAGCTAATTAAATGATCAATCAATTCCCTCACAAGCTGCCATTTCACCTCATAGAGTTACCATTTGGTAAATTCTTGAATAGGTCCAGCTTAAATTATAGTTTTCAATTTTCAGTTGCTATCTTAAATATGTATATCTTCTATAGTGTTGGTTAATATTTAATATCAATAGTACTTAGAATTTTGTATGCCAGCTAATATTTAGCTGTTCTCCCTGTCCTCTTCCTTCTCCTCCTTCTTCTCCTACCTCTTCTTCTTCTTCTCTTACTCCTTCTCCTCCTTCTCCTTCTTCTCCTTCTCCTTCTCCTTCTCCTTCTCCTTCTCCTTCTCCTTCTCCTTCTCCTTCTATCTTCTTCTCCATCTCCTTCTTCTCCTTCTCTTCTTTTTTTGGAAGCTTATACCTCCAACTCTTCTTCACCCATTTTGCCCAACACCCACCCTCCACCCCTCTGGGAACCATCAGTTTGTTCCCTGTGTTTATTTGTCTGTTTCTGCTTTTTGTTAATTTGTTTGTTTTTTTAGATTCCATATGTAAGTGAAATCATATGGTATTTTGTTCTTTTTAAATAACCTCACTCAAATATGATAAAATTAATAGAAATATATCCTACAAACTTTAAATCATGTCTGTGTTTTTGGTTCATGTTTGTGAATTATCAAGAAAAAATTCTGATCTGTGAATATTTCCAAAAATAGAAACAACCCTTGGAATATTTTGTAGTTTAAAATTATTATAGTTTTACATATTAGAACAGAAATATATTATTTTCTTATAGTTTATTTCTAGTACTGTTGTATGGCAAGTTAGTTAAAATGAATTTAATGCAGGCCTTTCTACCAAATGTCATTATTGTAAAATGCATCCAATTTTAAAGTACAATTCAGACTTAGAACTTTCAGAATGGATACATTGAAAAAGTCTAAAATTGTCAACTTATTTTGAAATAAGATAGTAGAAGGGTGTTCAGGCAATTTTATTTGCCTTTTATCAAAAGAGTCATGATTATTTTCTTCCAGAAAAACCATCAGTGCAAGTAATTAGTAGATTCTGTTTTACTGACTAGGCTCATTTCTAATTCCCACCATGATGTGGCTTGATTCTGTATGCATTTGCAGGACTATAATTACATATGAGTGTTTAGACTTCGCCAGACCAGCAAGGTGATCAACTCCCTTAGAACAACAGGGAATGGGAAAGTGGCAGGAAAATGCAACACCATGGTGACGTCATGCCTGTAAAAGCTATGTGACCAGTGGTGGACTTGGCAGAGCTCAGCTGGGGTCCAGTGACTGGGGTCTGAGACTGACATTGCTTCCTTCAAAGTGAAATATGAAATGTGATTGTCAGTGAAGCAAATAAAGCCAATTGGAGGGAATTAAAGAAAACAAACGTAATAATCAACAGCAATGACAAACACTGAGATCAAAAAGGCAAAGCAGGAAAAAACATTTTGAGATTCGGCTGTAATTTTTATTTTGTGAACTTAATATGTGAAGCAAAACATATTCTACATAATTTAATTTAATATTTTTTAAAATCAAAGTCATAACCTATGGCCCATAGCTCAGAATGATATCTTATATAAAGAAAGTTTAGGGGCACCTGGATGGCTCATTCAGTTGAACATCCAACTTCGGCTCAGGTCATGATCTCACAGCTTGTGAGTTCGAGCCCCGCATGGGGCTCTGTGCTGATGGCTCTGAGCCTGGAGCCTGCTTTGGATTCTGTGCCTCCCCTTCTCTCTGCCCCTAACCCATTGGCATGCTGTCTCTGTCTCTCTCAAAAATAAATAAACATTATTTAAAAAAAAAAAGTTTAAAGATTTTTAATGACAAGTAATTCCTTATAAATTTTCTGTAACATTTTTTATGATCTCTCTGTTAGGTAAAACTCTATGTAAATGGCTGAGATGTAGCTGGCCATGGTATATGAAATATTCTATATATCTACATCACTATGTATATATTACACACACTAAACACACACATGCACACACATTTCTTGGTTTTAATTACCATATCTTTAAAACACAAGAGAAAGGGCAACTTAATCATCTTCAAACCTTTCTTTCTCTTCTCTTTTTAGCATACTTGAAGAATTAAGAAATTTCAACCTAGTCATAGGGGAATTACATAGATAGCCTGGCCATTTCAGCATTCTCTGAAACTTCTTGCTCTAGGAAAAGGAAATGTTAAATCTCAGGAAGCTTTGCCAATAAACTAGTTTTTATGATATGTTTGGAAAAGGTCAGAATTACTGTCAGAACTTTGAAGAAGAATATAGCTCTAGAACCTGATAGTTACTCCTGCTGTGATTGTCAAGCACACAGCAAATGAATGGAAACTCCTGGTTAATTTTTTATGGAACCAAGAAAAAAAAATCAGTAACTGAAAAAGCAAAAGTTCAAAACATTTTCATAAAGGAAGTAAACATGGTGACTGTGGAAACTCTTCTGGCTTCTGTTTCCTCCAAGGTGTGAGATAAGAGTCAATATTTATCGTTCCCAAACCATATGAATGAAGATCTATGGAATCATTTCAGTGCTATAGATTATGGTGTAACGCGGTGGTTTATGTTACTTGTTTTATATGCAAAATTACAAGAAATTAGTTGGCTACCAGAATTATGCAGTGCAACTCTTTTTAGACACTGGGTCAGTTAATCCAAAACCTTCCTAAAGGGGTCAAGTATAAAAAGTGCTACATGCAAACCCGACACATTTTAACTCAAACGACAAAAGACTCTTCTGTTGATGTAGGACTAAGGACTCTTCTTTGTGTGTGGAATCACTGACTGGAGTTTGACATGTGTTTTTTGCATAAAAAAATCCATAATTTATTAATTCTGAATTTTTGTTCATTGGTTTCTTTACAGTGGAATAAGAACTTAAAGACTTGTAAAATAATTTGGAAAAAGATTCCATTTGTATTATATAATTGTTTCCAACTATCCTTTAGGAACTCACCTTTATGCTTTTATGTGGCATTCATAATATGTTACACTTAGATTTTTTTTTTAATTTTTTTTCAACGTTTATTTATTTTTTGGTGACAGAGAGAGACAGAGCATGAACGGGGAAGGGGCAGAGAGAGAGGGAGACACAGAACCGGAAACAGGCTCCAGGCTCTGAGCCATCAGCCCAGAGCCTGACGCGGGGCTTGAACTCACGGACCGTGAGATCATGACCTGGCTGAAGTCGGACGCTTAACCGACTGCGCCACCCAGGCGCCCCACACTTAGATTTTTTAAAGCTATATTTTTGGACTCGTAAGTTAATCGAATATGTAATAATTAAATCTTACAGTGATGCATGTTATGAATACAATTCATATAACCAGGTTTGAGTTAGTGTTTACAGCCAGCTCTAGATAAGCTTATAACTTGAGTGGTGGAACATCATAGTTTGGTGCTTTGGACAGCTCATTAGTAAATTGGACCCCTTAAATATAGTTAGCATCTTTAAATACCTCTCCAGAGAGAAGCATCATTTCAGAGATATTGTCTAATTTATTCTCCATTGCCAATGAAACCGCGTGTCACTGGGAGATAGGAGCCTAAAAGCACTGCAATGATGTGGTACCATGCTCAGGGCTACAAAAGGTGGAAAAAGCTCTATTATTTAAAATAAAAATTTAGGCAATGTTTGTGTGGGTTCATTAACTTAATAATGAACCCACTGGAAAGGAACGGAATGATGACTTCATGAAACTAAAAAGAAAAAAAAAAATTCTTGAATCTATAACAACTAACATGCATACACATATATTCAATTTATGCATTATTATATATGCATGTATATTTATAATATCATTTGAAAGATAACATGATTGTAGTTCAAAGTTTGGATACTACACAAGTCATCTTCACCAATTAACAGCTATATGACCTTGGGAAATTAATCATTCTGCCTGGATTTTCTCATCTTTAAAATGGAGATAATAGGGGGTGCCTGCCTGGCTCAGTCTGTTAAGCACCTGACTTCATCTCAGGTCATGATCTCATGGTTCTTGCACTGACACTGTAGAGCCTGTTCAGGATTCTTTCTCTCCCTCTTGTTCTCTGCCCCTCCCCTACTTGCACTCTCTCTCAAAAATAAATAAATAAACTTAAAATAAAATAAAATGGAGATAATAGTATTGTCTACCTTATTAAGTAAGCTCATATCTGTAAATGCTTGGAATAGTGCTATGAATACTAATAATAGTATATAAAGCATGCACATGTGGACGGGGAAACCGTGTGTATGATTTAGGAGTGCTTGTAATGCTTTGAATTTTAAAGTTTCAGGTATGAAATACATTTCATAGCTTGACAGAATTTATCATTTTGAGCCTGTACCAGTTATCTATGCTACATTAATGGAGTCTATGGTAGAACTCCTAAAGCTGATAGAGAATATCATCTCTTATTACATTCACCCATGGACAGCCACAGACATTCTGTCAACAGAAAAACAAATATTATGACTGCCTCTTTTCAGAATAGCATCTCCATATCTGTGTTGAATCCAATAATATGGTTACTTTAAAGGGCACAGAAGACATGGTATTTACCATGCTAAAAATAGCATACGTCGTGACAAATTCTAAAATGCTCCTGTAGCCATCTGAAATGGTATTCTCTTGTATTCCTAGTTGCAATTTCTGATATAACTCACTGCTACAGTGACTGCCAGTACACGGTAGTGATCTTGATAACATTTCTGCTTTCATTTCAACTCTTGATTGGCCTTTAGCAGTCAGAGTAAGTGAGGCTGTCATTCCATCTCCCATCCTTATGAAATTGAATTTTATGAAAGAGACGTAACCTAGAGTTTGAGAGGTTTGATTGACAGCTTCCATATGGCTGCCTTGCTGTAGTCAAAGAGATAGTGCCCTGAAACCTCTGCTGGTGTGTTCATTTGAAGAGAAGAGCAGGTAGGAGGGAAAGGAGACAGGGAGACACCAGAGTGCAGGACATTATGATGTCCACCTCTGTTCCCTGAGATGGTACGTGTGCTTCCACCTCCAGTCCTGTTAAATATACAGCATCTACTTAACAGGGGATGCCGATGATAGCAGCAACATTATTAATTCACTGTCTCAAATGGGGGAGGGCAGGAGTATTGGAGTGGCATTGTACATTGTTTTGAATTCACAAAATATAAATCTATACAAAGATAATAAGTATTTATTAAGACCCAAACTGAAAACTGCCTACACATTGCTTCTCTGATAATGATATATGAGACGTGTTTTGGACTCTTTATCAGCTTTACAGGAAAAAAAAATATATATATATATATATGCATTTTTACCTAGTTGACAAATTTGAAACTCTCCAGATGGCAACTTTAATATGTTTAATATGATTGTGCTGTTAAAAAATAGCAATAGAATTTTCTCTAGAGACAGTCATTTGCTATGAGAAAGAAATACCGTATGATACATGAAAATAAGAACATTTCAAGCTATTTTTGTTATTTTGGCTTTTACTGAGCTCTCGATGATTTAAAAAAAAAATCTGTGCTGAACAGATGATGCTGATGATGAACTTAGCAACTTATTCTCCCCAATTCCTAAAGTCTCTTATTAAAATATAGTCAACCCTTCTCTCATCTGTTTTTCTACATATTGTTAATATTAGCCACATGGTGGGGTTTTTTTCTGTACACCTGCTACATGAGCAGTAGGAGATCCGGAAATGGGTCAGAAGCAGATAGACAGATCCATAGCAGGGGTGTCATTTGAACAGCTATACCTGGGTCTTCTTGAAGTTTTGAGAATTTCTGCCCTAAGAACCATTTCAGATATTAGGTGTCTTATAGTATAAGACTAATTCTGCCAGCCAGTGTGAAAATTGATTCATCTCATCACTGATTCCCTACCCCACACCTCAGTGGTGCCTTGGACAGTGCTTTGCATGTTCCAATACTTATAATATGTCATCAGTGCCTGTAGCATACATGATTCAAAAGTTCATGGCCATGGTCTTCTGCACTTTAAGCAGTTTCTCCCTATGTTATGAATATTTATCCCATTGGTTTATTAGCTTGAGCTTGAATCAGTTAAGACTTTGTTGTGGAGGTAACTGGAAATTTCAAGGTCAAATAAATGGATGCATTAACATTCTCATTCATACCTGTCATGGGCTTTGTGTGAGCCATGAAAACTACCTAGAACAGCTGTCATTTGGTTGATTCAGTTCTTCTGAGAAGTTAGATTTCCATTGAGTAAAATTATATACTCTGTGAAAAAAATCAAAACAATGACCCATCTATCAAGAGGACCTGAGCTGTGATCTTTTTAGGTAATTTCATATGAATACAGGGAGACCGTAAACTTAATAAATGAGAATTTGTCTATCTAGGTATGAAATCATTTCCTGACACAAGTCTACATAAATGTCGTTTTATTGTAACTTTGTGGGATTACTAGCCTACTGACTGCATCAGTAGTATAAACTTTCAGCTTATTTTATTTTCAAAAAGGTTCTGTCCTAACTGTATACTTGTCTTTAGAGTGAATTGCACAATTTGTAGAAATAGAGTAATAGTAGTAATAATGATTATTTTATGGGGTTATCATAATTGTGTGAGTTTGCAAGCCATAGAGCTATATGTAAAAGTTATTTAAAACATTTTAAAAGACATTTATTGCTGTATCTTTTTATCTTTTACCTTGTCCAAAGAACCTCTTATGTTTACTTATCAAATTAGGGAAGTATTTGGTAATAAAGTAGAAATGATTCCCTAAAATTTTGAAAGCAACAGCATCAGATTCTATTATAAGTTTCTAGTATATTCTAGTATGTTGTAAATAGTTTGTGGTTGAGAATATGGACATTGAAGTTACAATGATTAGCCCTATAATCATGGTCATGGTATCAATTTCCTCATCTGTACAATAAAGGTAATGATAGATAATCATTGTTAGAATGCATGATTTAAAAGTAATCATTAACTAAAATAGCATATCAAAGTCCTTATCATAATGCCTTGGATATAATAAGTACTCAAGTTTTAAAAATCATTATATCAGAATCCATACTCACTATTCAGAGGGCAAAGATTTGTGTTATGATAAGGAGATATTAAGTTAAATAATGTTAAATCCCTACCACTAAACATCCAATAATAGTGATTTCACACACACACAATATGGCATATCAACATAAAGATCAGGCAGTTATATGACTTGGTAAGTTCAGTTCAACAACAGTCAAACAATATTTTTGTGCTCTAGTGTCAAATTATTGTGCTTCTTCTTTAGAATGATATATTTTTAAAAATCTAGTATGTTATGCTAGTCATCAATTTGTCTTTTGATAGAATGAGTGTTAACTCATGAAATGGTTATAAATGACTATGCAGAATGAACAGCTGTGAGAAATAATAAATGGTTCTGATATCACAACAACTAGAATATTAGCTGTCATATGCAGAGTTATATATAAATGGCATTATTACACAAAAGGATGAGAAAAATTTTTAAATATACTATTTTATTCTGAGGTGGGTCAGTTAAATAACTCTATAAATTTAACCTCAAAAATATATGACTGACTGTATTTCAATAAAAATCGTAAGAAATACCATGGACTGTTTCAGTAATGCACCTTATAAGAAAAAGCACTTCTGTAATAAGCAGGAATACTTGTTTTTATTGAGTTTCTTTGAGTTCATGCCAAGTCTTTCCCATTACTTTCCTAAAAATCTTTACTGTGATTAACTATATGGAAACAGAGTTTTTTAAATAAGGTGGGGAGAGAAAAAGAAAAACATGAAAGAAATTGTGATATTTGAAGCCTATTCTTTTACATCGTACTAAAATCGATGAGATACATGGAATGTTGAATGAGGCAGGAAAAACTTCATTAAGGAAGACTCCCCCCCAGGATATTATTATTTGCAGTTGTGACTGGTAAAATATGAAACAGTTAATCGTCTCTATCTAAAATATCCTGGCAAGTCTATCAATCTAGAATATTTTTACTAAAATACCAGTGTCTGAACTTCTTATGTGTTGTTCAAATATGAATTAATTAGCAAACATGTTAGGTTGTAATTTAAGCATTGTAGTAATTATATGTATTATTATTTTGATCTTCATGCCAATCTTAAAAGTTCTGTATGACAAAAAAAAAAAAAGCTCTGTACTACAATATTCCCATTTTATAAATGAAGACACTGAGATTCATAGAGGTCAGTTGACCTCCTGTGGTCATATAGTGAGTTAGAATTTAAACAAGATTTTTCTGATTCAAAACTTGGGTCCTGAACCACTATATGTTAACTTCTGTTAAAAAAAATTTTTTTTAACATTTATTTATTTTTGAGAGACAGAGAGAGATAGAGCATTAGCAGGGGAGGGGCACAGAGTGAGGAACACACAGAATCTAAAGCAGGCTCCAGGCTCTGAGCTGATAGCACAGAGCCTGACACGCGGGGCCCAAACCCATGAACTGTGAGATCATGACCTGAGCCGAAGTCAGACACCCAACCGACTGAGCCACCCAGGCACCCCATGTTAACTTCTTTCTTTTTTTAAGTTTACTTATTTATTTTGAGAGAGAGAGCTCACGAGTGGGGTAGGGCAGAGAGAGGGAGAAAGAATTCCAAGCAGGCTCCATGCCATCAGCACAGAACCCGATGTGGGGCTCAAACCCACAGACCGTGAGATCATGACCTGAGCTGAGATCAAGAGTCAGATGCTTAACTGACTGAGCCACCCAGGCGCCCTTCCCCATGTTAACTTCTATTATAATTGAAGCCACTGGGGACAGATCTCCTTTTGGTGATGTTTTCATTATTTGTCTTTAAGGCTTATTCCTTTGTTTTGTATTTAAAGAAAAACAATTATGTGGGAGGAGACAGAAAATCCTTGGTTTAACTAAAATAGGGTAAGTTGTTATTTGTGACCCAACATCTTATCAAACACTTCACAATTTTATGTAGTAAACAAACACCTCCCCCCCCCCACACACACACAGACACACTTGAAAACTGCAGTTACTCAAGAGTTGTTAAAATTTTTCAAGTAAAACTCTGTGCATGGCTGTGTCCATATCTTACATGTATAATTATTGTAGACCCTACTTCAAGTTTATTCTCTTAACTTCATATTTGAATCGGGACTCTTGGTGAGATAAAAGATATTTGTCTCTACAATATCTCCTGCCGATAATGTCTAAAAGCTGGCATATATGTTCTCACTTGTCCACTATGAACAACACAGAGAATCTTAAGCAGGGAACATCATCAATCATATCCATACAGAATTTTGCTTTGTAATACTGTGGTATTTTAGACAATGTCGACAAGACCTCAGCATCTCAACAGTGTTGTAAAGACCCCGAAAACCTCTAAAGTCTTTACATATTTCCTGGGTTTTGACTTAAAAAGAAGAGAAACCAACATGGGGCATGCTTTTTTATTCTGGAGCAGGCAGTCCAGATTGTGCTTGAGATTACAATTCACCATAGGAGACTGCAGGGGAGGGTAAGTAACCAGAATATGGATGAGATGTAGTGTGGTGACAAACAACTAAATACATACAGACATAAGAACTGGCAGCTTTACCAAAATGGGCAGACAAGCAAGAAATAGAAAATGCACTGGGGAGTCAGGCAAGAGAATCATGAATCCGAGGCAAGATCTCAGAGTAGTGATATAGAAGTAGAGTCCTATATGGGTCAAGGAGACAGTACCAGAACTGTTTTCTTACCTCCTTCAGTGTTGTTTTAAGTTCTTTATTGGGCAAGAAACAAAAGAGTAGTTACAACTGGGAAGACACAATTGACCATACTTGACTGGAATGTAGGAGAAAGTCACAGCTATTTCTATTGACAAAATTCTGACAAACAGATGGCCATACGAGGTTCTGTCTGTCTAGAAGTTTATATAAACTTTCATAGTTCCCACAGATAAAATAAGAACTTTGGACCCATTGTGGGGACTGTTGTGCCCATTTCAGTTTTCATCATGATTTCCCCTCGTATTTCCTACTTTCTATGCTCTAATAAAGCTAATTTTGTTAGTTATCTTCTCCTGAAACCAGTGAAAAGGCAAATCCTTTCTTTATTGATTCATGAAATTCTACAACTTCATGATGACCTTTGTCATTTCCCTGAAGTTCACATGGATAACGGGGGGGGGGGGACTTTGCATAGGAGTGCTCCACTTGCCTAGCATCTCAGTCTGGGTCTGTCTTATCTCTCCTCAGATACCTGAGAGTGGAGACAGTCTAAAAGCAGGATTCCTAAAGGAGAGTAAAGACAGTGAAATGGTGAGGGTGCAGGGAGGAGAACAGGCATGTCCATAGATAATTTCAATTTCAATATATAATTTAGACACTAGAAACAATTTGGTTACTAGCATTTAATAACACACTCAAATTTCTTTTTAAATCGAGGAACCTGTGTCTACTATAATAGAATAAAAAACTATATTTTTATCCTCAAATTCTGTGTATTAGTTTTATTTCATATTGATTGTAATAACTTACAGATTACATTTTAAGGGCATAAAGTTACAGAAATATTGGGGAGAAAAATTTATTAAGAAATCTTAGTTAGTTATTCACAAAATGCAGTGTCTCAAGGAACCCAATTTTGAGTCCCACCAGTTGAAAACAGCTAGCTATAAACATCCCATTATGGCTTTTAGAAGAATATCTTAAAGTGTTCATGTACATGTAATTGCCTTGTTAATACAGCTAAATGGCAATAGCTACCTAGGAAATATGAATGATTCTCAATTTGCCATGCAAACATTTGAAGCAAACTTGCTGTAGACTGAATACTCCCATTAAGGGGTCAAATTAATTTAACAAATTATTTACTTAATTGGGTCCAGTCTTCTCAGATATAAATTGAGGAGTGTAGAGTGAGTCTCGTCCAGTTTGAAAAGTCAATACATTTATCCTAAAGAGATCTCACAGGTGCTTTTTATGAATATTTGTTGTCATTGTTAGTAAGATGAATTCTAGTTAATATACTTATAAGAAAGTTTTTGAAAACTTTTTCAGTTTAAGCGTGCTCAACTAGATAAACAGTGACTACTAAGATTCATGTTTATTATAATGCAAAAGATAGAGAAGTTTTCATATTTTAACAGTATATACGTTTATATCAAAGAGAATGAATAACATTTTTATAATATTTGGGATTTTGCAATCAGAATTTGACCCAGCATTTTCACATCTAAGGATCTAGCCTATAGATGTACCAACACACATATACAAGGTTGTTTAATGCACTCAGGTGTGTTATAGCCAAGACTTGGAAACCAAATGATTATCTGTTAAAATGGAACACTTAAGGGACACCTGGGTGGCTCTGTCGGTTGAGTGTCCAACTTTGGCTCAGGTCATGATCTCACAATTTGGGTGGTTCGAGGCCCACACAGGCTTGCTGCTGTCACCCTGCCAGTGCAGAGCCCTCCTCAGATCCTCTGTCCTCCTCTGTCTACCCCTTCTCTGCTTGCACTGTCCCCAAAATAAATAGTTTTTTAAATGGAGCACTTAATAATAAGGATATAATGTATGTGTAGGGTGCACTAATATGGAGAGACATCCACAAACATCACAAAGTGCAAGGGGAAAAACCATACCAATGCAATCCCATTTGTGTAAATAAAATTATGTGGGAAAAATTCAAGACATATATATGATAGACAAATGCCTATGTGCTGGCATCTACATACAATATTTTCCTGAAAAGCTGTGTACTTAATAGAGTTTCCTCAAATTGACGCGGTTGCTTCTGGGGAAAGAGAATAGGACTGATGGTTTCTTCAAAATTTGTTAAGTGTTTAAATGAGTGTTGTACCTTATATTTTAGGGCTGTTACAACCTCTATAACAGAGTTAGAGAAAGAGAGAAAAAATAAGTTATGGGTCAGCTTATCTATATAAAACTTACAAATAAAATTTTCTTTAATCCAAACTGAAACTCTGGTAAAAAAAAAATATTAAATTTCAAGTAGGGATTTTCCCAGGAAGAAAAGGAAAATTTAACGTGGCAAAAACCATCAATATACACAATTGCATTCATGATATCAAAGAAAAGAATAAAGTGATTATCTCAATAGATGCAGAAATAATAATTGATAAAGATTAGCTTGTGTTTATGTTAACAAATAGAAACATCATAATAATAGTAATGTAAAGGCACAGAATTCTTTATGGAAAGCAACAAGTTATGCATTAATAACAGGCTACTATGTAGAAACAAAACACAAAGAACAAAATTTACATACAGCAAAACTAACAAGCATGAGAGGGACTTATTCCATAACACTTTTTATATGAAAACGGCACACAGAAACAACAGTGGTAGAGACAGTTCCAAATTTAGGATTGTTTGGTTTACGATTCTTTGACTTTACAATGGTGTGAAAGCAATACATCTGCAGTAGAAACTGTACTTCAAATTGTGAATTTGGATCATTTCCCGGACTAGTGATATGGAGTACGATTGTCTCTAGTGATGCTAGACAAAGGCAAGGAGCCACAGCTCCCAGGTAGCTACAGATCACAAGAGTAAACAACCAGTACACTTATAAACATTCTGTACCCATACAACCATTCTGTTTTTCACTTTCAGGACAATATCGATAAATCATATGACATATTCAACACCTTATTATAAAATAGGCCTTGCGTTGGATGATGTTGTCCTATGTTGCTAATGTAACTGTTCTGAGCACATTCAAGATAGGATAAGATAACGGGTGCCTGGGTGGCTCAGTTGGTTAAGCGTCTGACTTTGGCTCAGGTCATGATCTCACAGTCCATAAGTTCGAGCCCCGTGTCAGGCTCTGTGCTGACAGCTCAGAGCCTGGAGCCTGCTTCAGATTCTGTGTCTCCCTCTCTCTCCGCCCCTCCCCTGCTCATGCTCTGTCTCTCTCTGTCTCAAAAAGAAACAAAAACATTTAAACATTTTTAAAAAAGATAAACTAAGACAGGATGTTTGGTAGGTGAAGTGTATTAAATGCATTTTGACATATGATATTTTTGACCTGTGATGGGTTTATCAGGAAGTAATGCCATTATAAGTTGAGGAAGATTTGTTTATGTTTTTCAAGGCCGTATACCTGTATTTGTATGCCAGGTAATAGAAAGCACATAAAGCAAATATATTACAGAGGGTCCAATGGGAGGAAGCAAAATAACTCTGAGAACATGGGTTGAAGGAGGCAAAAAACAAACAAACAAACAAACAAAAAAACAAAAAAACAAATTTGCCTTGACTAATGATGATATGAACTGACAACTATGATCAAAGAAATTCTCTGTATTATTCCAAAATAAGTAAGGTAAAAAGCAGCACATATCCTGTGACCAACATAGGTCTACAACATAAACTGTGAAAGCTTTTGTTTCTGGACTAGGTGTGTCACAAATCTACAACATTGGGAACATGGCCCACTGGCCATGCACAGAGCCTACTTTTTTTGTTTGTTTATTTGTTTAGTATTTACCATTCTAAGATATCAGGAGAATCACTTAGCCACCACACATCTGAGAGTCCTTAATCTGAAAAGTAAGACAATATTTACCTCTCAGACACATTGAGGTAATACATGACTGGGGATTAGCAAGGATGCCCATCACCTAAGAAATATTTTAACTAGTATCTATTCTCTTCCCTACAACCCCATAACCCTTTCAGTTATTCCACAGTTAATATAATTCCTTTTTGAAGGAATTCTTAGAAAAGACTAACTACTTCTATAAATTGTTATTCCCTTTATATTCTCTGAATTTTTCAAAAAATCTTCCCTTCTTTAGTCCCAGCTCTAAATAACAGGACCTATGATAAAGCTACTTATGGTGGCTAATAGGGTCAATCAGAAACAGGGTAAAAGCAGGAATATTATAATTGAGGAATTGCGCATTAACTTATTCAGTCTGCATAACCTTGCAAGTAATATTTGATGAAACTATTAGTTCTGTCATTAAAAAAAAGACTAATAAATGTTGACATAAATTAATTTTAGCCATGCAGAATTAGCAACTATATTATCATCTATATATTTTTTATAATTAACGATGGTACTGTTATTTTCTTCCATAATTGGTGCATTTATCGAGAGATTTCCCACTGTTTGACTAATGCGTTTCATCCTCTATACTTTTTCCCTGCTGTGTCCCCACAGTTATGATGCTCAAAATTTATAGAGTTTAGATTCCTCTTGCTGCTGTTTACATTCCTACTTACCGTTTATTCATAGGATGAGTTTAGAGAGTTCTAAGTTGGAGAGAGCTTTTATACAAATGATTAGCAGTTGCTCCGAGAACCGCCACTTATTTTTTTGGTACCATTAATAGATTCAAAAACAAGGGATACATTATACTGCCTAACATTACAAATGGGTCTCCTTTATGTGAAGTGTTGACTGCATGATAACAGTTGAAGGAATGTTTCATTAGAAGGCAGTTCAAGGTTTATGAACCTGCAGTTATGTGCAATATTATTTACGTTCCACTTTTGCAACTCTGGTGGATATTGTGGATTTAGAATATGCAAGGTAGAACAGACCTAGATTCTCTCTTTTTTTAATCATTGCCAAGATAAGTGAAAATGAAGATTTGACAAGGCTGGATTACTGTTACAGCCCTTGGTTGCCTTAGGAAACAGAAGTGTTATGCAAACAGTTGTCATGAATTTATTTTCTTTTTCAATGCCTGATGGGAATATGTGTTGTTCAGCTAAAGAAGTACAGTGGGAATATTGATCATTCAAGAAATCTTCAAACTGAGCTACAGGTATTTAATTTAAAAGCACACTGGCTGTTTTGAGAGTCAGTATGTCCTTCTGACAAGAAATATCATCAAAGCATAGTAATGTTAGTAATGTAGGGGTTTTAAAATATCCTTTTTCTTTAAAGCCTAGATTGAAAAACAACCAAAGACACTGTTGAATCTTTGTGTGGAATATCAGGTCTTTTCACAATGTTTTACTCGCAACCGTTTATTATCATTCCACCTGAGGGCAGGCAGGAAGAATAAAAGTGAGTTTATTTGATCTGATGAGAAACTTGATAGCTATCAGGTTTTACTTGTCAATATAAAATGGTACTTCTGGACTATCACAGCTTTTGTGTCATTGTTTAGTTGTTCGTTTGGTTGATTAGGTTGGTTGGTTTTGTTTTTCTTCTCTCAATCCTTAGATTTGTACCTGTGTCTTAATTGTCAAGTTGTAAACATAGATAAATGTAGGATAATTTTAAATGACCTACGTTCCTTGCTTTTATAATAGTGACACTTTTTTTTTATCTTTGCTTCTCATTGTTTTAATGTCCTTTTTGCACCCTTTTGTCTGGTTATATACGTAACTGAGTATAGCAAAAAAAGTCATTTTTGATTTATAATCCAGTATTATTTGGGTTAGAAGTCAAAGTCCTGAATTTTACAAATGAAGGATCAGTACCCCCAGAGAAGTGAAAGACTTACCTAGTCCTTTCTAGACTTAGCTAGTCTCGCAACCACAGTTAGAGGCAAATCTAAGTCCATAATCCAAGTTGGTTGACTTGCTGATGAGTTATTTTTCCTCCACATAACTCCCATTTGTTTTATTTTTCAATTTATATAATGACATTTGAGCAGATCCTAACAACATACCCTTTGTGTGGACTTTGCAAACTTGCTGGTTGATGAATTCAAGTGTTAGTGCATATGACAATATAATTTATCCTGTGACTGCACAGATGATATCCTGTGACTATGGCTTGATGCCTCCACAAAATCATTCTGAAAAGGATTGTAGCTGCCTATGGATCTACAGCCTCCATAGTGTTTCTTTGAAATATACCTGAAAATGTCAGTCTTACTGTTAAAGATAAATGCCAGATATGGTAACACAGTTATAATTGCTAATTATAATGCAATATGATCCTTTTGCCGTCTCTTCTCTCTCACCACTGTGCTTACCTCTGTACCCTGTTTTACTATTCTAGGTTTGTGTGCTGGAGAGGCAAATATTTGACTTCCTTGGATATCAGTGGGCACCTATCCTGGCAAATTTTGTACATATTATTATCGTCATTCTTGGTTTATTTGGGACTATTCAATATAGACCTCGTTACATAACAGGAGTAAGTACCCTTCCTGCTTCTTTAAAAACATTGAAATACAGATGCAAACTACAAATGTCTTGAAAATTTATATGTATGCCCTCTCTTTGAAGTACTGTTAGTTTGTTTTCCTAGTTTCAGATAATATCTACAGTAATTGGAAACGTCAAGTTTAAAACACTTGACAGTGAATGTAATCAGATTGTATTTTCATAAATTAAACTTTCAGCAAGTATTCTATTGTAATTAAAAACAAACTATGCACTTATATTTCCAAATTATAAGATGGCGTCCTTTGATTTAACACATTTGGATGGGAGTTTTTCCCATTTTAAATAATCATATTTTATAAATTGAATAAAAGTAGTTTTAAGTCAATGCAAATGAACATATAGTTTTGATGTGAAACTATTAATATATATTAGGGTTAATATTTGATACCTTTGAAAGCCAGAAGAGTCTGGATCATAGTCTCTATATTCTCCATAATTCTCTTTTTGGTTCAGAGGGAGTGTTTTGCATCTCCACTAAAGTTAAACTTACTTAACATAAAAGTGAAATCCAACTGTGTTGCTGTTGCTATGGGAACCATAACTTAGAATTTTTTACCTTTGTGTGTGCCTCAGATCTCAGCTATAGCTCTTCATTAATGTAGATTTTTTTTAGTTTCATCATTTTTTCTCTTCTATTTTTGACAAAGGAAAAGTCTATAAGCATTTATTTAAAATTATAAAGCAATTTTGTGGTAAAGGAATATATATAAGATAGTGCAGCTAGAGCTCTGCCTTGTTCAACACAAACCAGCAAGCCTTCTCGGGTTTCACAAAGGCCTCCTTCACATAAAAGATGCCCTCTTATGACCTGTTGTCTCAGTCATCTGGAACCTAGATAAAGCTCACTGATACTGAAACAGACAATGTGGTGACAGCTGGACCAAGGGATCCACTGTCTGGCTAAGGATGAGTGAGAAACCCATAGCTTGCTCCTCTGGGTGCGTGCCCAGAAATGAGCACATGTCCCCTCTAACGGTGTATAGCCACGTAAATCATGTATAATGTAGGATATGTTTTTTTGCAGGCTAAAGTTTTTCAATACACAAGATACGATAGCATGATTCATTTTCTTATATAAACTGTGATATGATCTAATATAGGGAAAAAAGTATAGCGATTGGGAATTGGTCTTCTGAAGTCATAATACTAGGATTGAAATCTTGCATCTACCATTTTTTTAATTCTTTAAACGGGCATAAACTTGCCAATTTTTAGAGTTCCTACTTTTAAAATAAAAGTAATAATTATATTAATTCATGCTTTAATTAATGAGTTATAAGCCATCATATTAATGATTCTTAATTTAACTGTTCTCTTTATTTGTGTAAATAATGTTCCTCTGATTATAATCTTTTTAAAATATAATTTATTGTCAAGTCGGCTAACATACAGTGTATATAGTGTGCTCTTAGATTGGGAGGTAGATTCAGTGATTCATTGCTTACATATAACACCCAGTGCTCATCCCACAAGTGCCCTCCTCAATGCCCATCACCCATTTTCCCCTCTCCCCCCATCCCCCATCCACCCTCAGTTTGTTCACTGTATTTAAGAGTATCTTACGGTTTGCCTCCCTCCCTCTCTGTTTGCAACTGTTTTTCCCCTTCCTTTCTCCTATGATCTTCTGTTAAGTTTCTCAAGTTCCACATATGAGTGAAAACACATGATGTCTGTCTTTCTCTGACTGACTTATTTCACTTAGCATAATACCCTCCAGTTCCTTCCACGTTGCTGCAAATGGCAGGATTTCATTCTTTCTCATTGCCAAGTAGTATTCCATTGTATATATAATCCACATGTTCTTTATCCATTCATCAATTGATGGACTTTTAGGCTCTTTCCATAATTTGGCTATTGTTGAGAGTGGTGCTATAGACATTGGGGTATATGTGCCCATATGAATCAGCACTACTGTATCCTTTGGAAAAATTCCTAGTAGTGCTATTGCTGGGTCATAGGGTAGTTCTATTTTTAATTTTTTGAGGAACCTCCACACTGTTTTTCAGAACAGCTGCACCAGTTTGCATTCCCACCAACAGTGCAAGAGGGTTCCTGTTTCTCCACATCCTCGCCAACATCTGTTGTTGCCTGAGTTGTTAATTTCAGCCACTCTGAATGGTATGAGGTGGTACCTCAGTGTGGCTGTGATTTGTATTTCCCTGATGATGAGTGATGTTGAGCATCTTTTCATGTGTCTATTGGCCATCTGGATGTCTTCTTTTGAAAAGTGTCGATTCATGTCTTCTGCCCATTTCTTAACTGGATTATTGTTTTTTGGGTGTTGAGTTTGGCAAGTGCTTTAGAGATTTTGGATACTAACCCTTTATCCAATATGTCATTTGCAAATATCTTCTCCCATTCTGTCAGTTGCTTTTTAGTTTTGTTGGTTGTTTCCTTTGCAGTCCAAAAGCTTTTTATCTTGATGAGGTCCCAATAGTTCATTTTCTGCTTTTAATTCCCTTCCCTTGGGAAACATGTCAAGCAAGAAACTGCTGTGGCTGAGGTCAAAGAGGTTGTGTCCTATTTTTTCCTCTCAGGTTTTAATGGTTTCCTGTCTCATGTTTAGGTCTTTCATCCATTTTGAATTTGTTGTTCTGTATGGTGCAAGAAAGTGGTCTAGTTTCATTCTTCTGCATGTTGCTGTCTGGTTCTCCCAGCACCATTTGCTAAAGAGACTATCTTTTTGTATTCCATTGGATACTCTTTCTGGCTTTGTCAAAGATTAGTTGGCCATACATTTGTCGGTCCAGTTCTGGGTTCTCTATTCTATTCCCTTGTTCTGTGTGTCTGTTTTTGTGCCAATACCATGCTGTCTTGATGATTATAGCTTTGTAGTAGAGGCTAAAGTCTGGCATTGTGATGCCTCCCACTTTGGTTTTCTTTTTCGACAATACTTTGGCTATTCAGGGTCTTTTGTGGTTCCATACAAATTTTAGGATTGTTTGTTCTAGCTTTGAGAAGAATGCTGGTGCAATTTTGATTGGGATTGCATTGAATGTGTAGATCGCTTTGGGTAATATTGACATTTTAACAGTACTTATTCTTCCAACCCATGAGCATGGAATGTTTTTCCATTTCTTTGTGTGTTCGATTTCCTTCATATGTTTTCAATAGTTTTCAGCATGCAGAACTTTTACATCTTTGGTTAGGTTTACTCCTAGGTATTTTATGGCTCTTGGTATAATTATAAATGGGATCAATTTCTTGATTTCTCTTTATGTTGCTTCATTATTGGTGTATAAAAATGCAACCAATTTCTGGACATTGATTTTGTATCTTGTGACTTTGCTGAATTCATGTATCAGTTGATCATAATCTTATGAATATGTCATCTCCATCTCTGATAGAGCTCTTGGAATGAATATCTAGATGTGGATCAACATTTTTGAATAGTTTCAAAACTCAGGCATTGGTTTGGAGGTGTAAGAGGAATATTCTACAGAATGTCCTTAGCACAACACTTGGCATTTAAAAAGTGGTCAATAAAGGTTAGTTATAATATGTTTCTCCTTATTGTTATTATTTTTTTTAATTTTATTTTTAAATCCAAGTTAGTTAACATATAGTGTAATCATGATTTCAGGAATAGAATTTAGGGATTCATCACTTACATATAAACCCAATGCTCATCCCAACAAGTGTCTTCCTTAATACCCATCACCCATTTAGCCCATCCCCTCCCAACACTCCTCCAGCAGCCCTCAGTTTATTCTCTGTATTTAAGAGTCTCTTATGGTTTTTCTTCTTCTCTGTTTTTATCTTGTTTTTCTTTCCCTTCCCCTATGTTAATCTGTTTCATTTCTTACATTTTACAAATGAGATAAATCATATAGTATTTGTCCTTTTCTGACTGACTTACTTTGCTTAGCATAATGCATTGTATTTCCATCCATGTTGTGGCAAATGGCAAGATTTTGTTCTTTTTGATCACCGAGCAATATTCCATCGTGTGTGTGTGTGTGTGTGTGTGTGTGTGTGTGTGTACACACATCTTCTTTATCCTTTCAGCAGAAGGACATTTGGGCTCTTTCCATAATTTGGCTAATATTTATAGTGCTGCTATAAACATTGGGGTGTGTCAGCCTCTTTGAATCAGCATTTTTGTATCCTTTCGATAAATACCTAGTAGTGCAATTGCTGGGTTGTAGGGTAGCTGTATATTTTTAAGTGGTCAATAAAGGTTAGCTATATGTTTCTCCTTATTGTTGTTATTATTACTTGAAATGATACCAAACTTCATAGACTAGTAATAGGCTGGCAAGCAGTTTAAAATAGAGCAAAGTGTTCTAAGCTATTGGGTGAACTATTTATTCCCCATTTATTTCAGGCTGCTACAACGTTTAAAACAATTTTGTAGGATTCCTATGTATCAAAGGACAATCCCATCTTTTTAGGTAAAATACATACCAACAGATATTTTCAAGACAGACTGTTTGAGAGTAAAGATGCATGAGCTGAGAGTTAAGATGCCATGGGACACCTTTAAGATTGTTAGATATTTTATATAGCTAAAAGAGCCTCTGAAATCTTTCTGAGGTCTCAACAGTGTGTTTTAGAGCTATATGTTTGATTTGATCTTGATTAGCAAACAGCATTTTGAATTTCATCTAGAGACAGTATCTTACATGGAAAACCTCTTGCCAGCTGGAGATACTAGAAATGTGAAACTTATTTTCCAACTCCCCAAATCCTGAGTTGGAAATAATATCCTCTAAATTCTGCTTAAAACCTGAATTGTTCTTTCTTTACCTCATCTCTCTCTTACAATATAATATTATATGTGGCTAAAAGATGACAACACTGTCCGCTGTTTGATCGGAAGTCCCCTTAGCCAGATCCACAAGTTGTTAGGTATATTTTCTGTCTTCCAGTATTGCAGCAAATGGTCAAGTTAATTGTTCTGATAGCAATTTATTATGAATCCTTTTTTTTTCTCCAGTCCTCAAAAACAACTTTCTTACTGCCCTCCTTCCTGTCTTCAATGAGATCTCTTCACTGCCCTTCTGGCTTCCACCTACTACCATTTCTCAAAACTAATACTGTGTTTTAAGTTTCTATAATAATATCATTTGAGTTTTGGTACCAGTCCGTTTTAGTTATTTATTTCTGCATATTTTCTGTACAGCAGATTTCTGTATAATCAAATTAATGGGATCTAATTTCCATGATGCCATATTAAAGGTCAAAAGTCGATTCAGGAAAATAGAGATTTCACCATCAAAATGGAATTAAGATTTTTAGTTTCCCTAAAGATAGCAAGAGGAATTAAAACTAAAAGAAACTTGAGGGGTGCCTGGGTGGCTCAGTTGGTTAAGCATCTGACTCTTGGTTTTGACTCAGGCCATGATCTCACTCTGTTGCCAAGGCGGAACTACTTGCTATTTTCTCTTTCCCCTTCCTCTCTACCCCTTCCCCCCTTGCTCACTCAGTCTCTCTCTCTCAAAAATAAATAAATATAAACTTAAAAAAAAGAGGGGCATCTGGGTGGCCAGTTAAGTGTCCGACTTCAGCTCAAGTCAGGATCTCATGGTTTATGAGTTCGAACCCCATGTTGGGGTCTGTGCTGATAGTGCAGAGCCTGCTTAAGATTCTCTCTCTCCCTCTCTCTCTGCCTCCTCCTCTAGTCACTCTCTCTCTCTTTCAAAATAAATGAATAAACTTAAAAAACAACTTGAATGGAATTATGGATATCAGAAATTCTGATCATTGAAGAATCTGTATTTAGCAGAAAAAATGTATAATTGGGGGCAAGCTGTAACTAACATTAATATATTGCTGCACTTGAGTAATTTCCAACAATCTCTGTGCACTGGAGACTTAGATACGAACAGTGAAATTTATTTTTCTCTCTCCTGGAAATGTAGGTCTTTATTATTTTTTTGTTTGCCATATTATATGTTTGCATTATTAAACAATTAAGTATAAAAATAAAAACATTCACAATTTTACAATTGAAAACTATTATTAATATTTCTGCATATTCCCTTCATGTATGTGCAAATGAAACATGTCAGATTATGTTACATCTCAAATATGTCATCATTTCTTTAACATTCTATCAAACAGTTATAAAATTCATATGGATATTGTTCATTTAACCTTTTACATTCTTATTTATCATACTCTATAACAATATATACTATATATTGTGGTATGTTATATATTATATATTACATGATTTCCATTTTTATGATAGATAATTCCATATAATCATTTCTGTTAAAATGCTCTCCTCTTTATTTGTGATTTCATTCATTAGGAGCAATATCTCAGTATAGTTGAATCATTTTAATTTTAATCATTGTTTAAATCACCTTAAACAATTTTAAGGTTCTTAGTATATAATTGACAGTTACCTATCCAAAATTAGTTTACTGAATTATCCTCCCACAAATGTGCAGTGTAGTCTATTTTACTGCGCTCTTGCTAACCCTGAATATTATCTGTTCTCATATTTATCAGTCTTATAGAAAAGAAATGTCATTTTTGTTTTGAATTGCATTACTTATCTTCACAGAGTTGAACTTTTTCATGCGTTCATTAGCCATTTTCCACTTTGATATCCTTTTTTAGGGGGGTTGTCTTTGGCTTGGATTTATTTATCTTTACTCATTTTTTTGGAGTCAGCGTTTATCATAACAATTTTTATGTATTGTTTTATGTATTGATCACATAGTAAAGATATTTATCCTTTATCATAAATTTTTATTTGGGATGTTTGTTATTTTTTTCTTATTGAAATAAACATGTCCCTTTGTGATATTTTCTATTGCTTTAAAAATTATAAAATTTAAATTTCATTTTGAAAAGTTTAATGATAAGGCTTCATTATCCTTAGTTCTGATTTTGATAAAACAAAAAGGCAGACAGAGCCCCTGAAATGGAGTCTTAGGAAAATGTGTGCCTTTTCACATTTGTTATTTGTAGAGTTTCAAATTATTGATGGAACATTTTATTCTATTTAATTGGGAAAAAATGATAAAATAATAGCATGTGACATCCTCTGAAACACTGAGCACAGTAGCAATAAATCCAATTTAGAAAATATTGGCAATGAGTTTTGTTTCCTTTACTAATCTCTCACATAAGAGTAAAGAAGAAATATTTAAAACAGGTAACTGGAACAAGAACTCAATAGTACCCTTTGAGGGTCTCTGGCATTTCAAGGAATGTAATATGTTGAAGGAAAATAAAATAGATGATTTCTTTTCTTTTTTTTTTTTTAACGTTTATTTATATTTTTGGGACAGAGAGAGACAGAGCATGAACGGGGGAGGGGCAGAGAGAGAGGGAGACACAGAATCAGAAACAGGCTCCAGGCTCTGAGCCATCAGTCCAGAGCCCGACGCGGGGCTCGAACTCACAGACCACGAGACCGTGACCTGTCGGACGCTTAACCAACTGCGCCACCCAGGCGCCCCTAAAATAGATGATTTCAATACTAAGCAAAGGAAATCTGAAGCCATAGAAAGCCTGTGTTTTGTATAATTCTTGGCAACATCAAGTCTCCCCAAAAAAACCCAGTTAACTCTGGGTGTAATTTATAAATGCATACATATAAATGGCTCCCGTGAAAGTATTTCCTCATGTCATAAGTGAAATTGTTCAGCACATCTTTATTTGGGCTAAAGATACAGACAAGCAGGATGTGATTTGGGTTATTCAGTTTATTAGTTAATGACCAAAAAATGTTAATGAGTTGTAGTGCTCTAAGTAGTATAAAGTAATCTGAGGACTCTGTAGGTTCCTAACTGCTAAAGGCATGGCAATTTTCTTGGTGATATTACCAGAGGACATGTTGCTGTAATGTTCAAAAATATTTCTTTCTTTTTCCTTCCTTTGTACCTTCCTCCCTACCTTTTTTCCTACCTTCATTCCTATCTTCCCACCGTTTAGTTTTCTACCATCTTTCCATCCTTTCTCTTTTACTCCCTTCCTCCCCACTTTCATTATTTCTACTTAATTATTTTGTAAGAAAATAGAATATCTTATTTAGCTTGAACCTACTGGCTTGATCAAGGAAACCCAGTCCTAAAACTAGAAATAAATTTAAAATAGCTACAAATCCGTTACTGAAATTTCATAAAAACAGAGAAAAATATAGCATACTAAGATCACAGTAGTATTTATAAGAATCAGGTTGTTGTTGTTATTGTTGTTGTTGTTGTTTACCACTTCTATTTCCCTCGACAGATGCTCTTAGACATCTTCCTCTACAAGTCCTATGAACCTCACATTAACTTTACAAAATTTTTGTTCAACTTCAGATGCCTAGGAAATAGCAGAGTTAGGATGTAGTCCCGAGTCCCACTAACCGCCAAACCCATGCTCTTAACACCTGTACTGAATTGCCTCTTAGGAGCACAGTACAGAGGGCCACAATCTATCTGACAAATGGAAACAAGTTTTGTTAAGTTGTTAGAAAATTTAAAATCCATTATGGCATTTGCAATTTGTAAAGCACTTAGATTTTAAATTGTAGTCTGTCATCCCTCTATTAAGGATTATGTTTTTAGCTCTGTATTTAATGAGGAAATGACCTCATGTCTCAAGAATTAAGAACAGAAAACATAGTGATGGATATTTTATTCTTGCAGAGTAACAGCATCACAGGGTATCCTTAATTTCCAGAAATAGTGATTTGGACTGGTGCTTTTTTTCTTTTCTTATAGTAATCAGCATTTTGATGATGGTGATAATTCACATATCTGTATATATAATTTATATCTAATATATATTAATTAAAGGCAAAGTATCTCTTTGCACATCTGTTATTGGTAAGGAGCTTTAAATAATTGATAAGAGAATTTTTGTCTATGTAATTGAAAAAATACCCATATTGTGTATTGTCCATATTGTTTGGTAAAATATGTATTAATGTATGTTATCATATGTAGTGCAGAGTTTTTTCATGACATCAGATTAGACTGCAATAGCTAATCCTAAAATCAAATGAATATAAATGATTGGGATGCTTTCCTGTTTGTTTTTTTTTACCTGAAAAAGCAAGTGATTAAAATAATGTGGGTAAAGCTAATTTGCTATAATAGGGTTATGGTTAGAAAAAGAAGCCAATATTCATTCATCTTTATCCCTTGTGTTTTAAGAATGATAAACTATTAGACTATGTCATTATACCCATTCTACTCATTATTTCAAAATAATAAAGAAAATAATTGTGTACTCTTTTTAGTTAATGCATTAAACTTTTAAATGGTAATTTCTGACCATTTTTGAGAACTACAGTTCAATTTGGCTACTCTGTCTCAATAGTACATTTTTTTTTCAAAATATTTACATGTGCTTCTTAATGAGTATTGATTTGTGAATTGACACACATCCTTCTTCCCATTGAGGAGGAGGGCACAGCATTAGGAACACAACAATGAAGCAATTTCAGACAAGACTCACCTGCTTTGACTTCCTTGATTTTCTTCTCTTGCGCTAACATGCTAAAGAAAGAAACGGCATGTCATCCTGGGCAAGGCCTGAGAGCCACATGACCGAAGCACCAAAAGACAAAGCTGTGGTCCATTTTGTAAAACATTCTGATATGACAGTTTGGGGAATGTGTAGATACCGTAGGAGATCAGCAAAAAAGCAGGAAAGCAGATAGTCACATACACAACTTGTATGGAAAAAAAAATCCCTAAATTTCTCGAATTTTCTTTTTTTTTTAACATTTATTTATTTTAACATTTATTTATTTAACACACATGGGGGAGGGGCAGAGAGAGGGGGACAGAGGATGGGAATCAGTGCTGACAGGCTGACAGCCGCAAGCCCAATGTGGGGCTCAAACTCATGAGTGGGAGATCATGACCTGAACCGAAGTCAGATGCTCAACCGACTGAGCCACCCAGAGACCCACCCAGGGCTGTAAGTTGAATTTTTATGGTTCATGGGGCTCAGGCCTTGACATAGAATATAACCAACAGTAATAAATAAGAAGCACTTAGTATGTCCTATTTCTGGGTCATATGCTTTTTTAAGTTTTTACTGCTTAATTTCTTTAATAATGTTACCTCCTAAAAATGTGTGCATCCCTTGCAGCCATTTCTAGGAAGTTATTAATCTCTGTACAAGCAGTTGTTTTTCCTCTTTCATTCATTTTTTTCTCAGAGAAAAAAATATCCAAAAGAAAACTTATTGCTGCTAAAGCATTAAAAATGCACACTTTCTGTGTTCAGGACAGAAAATCAATGTAGATTAAAGATGAAGAGACTTGAGATAGTAGTAAATTAACAATGCTTCTAATGACTTAGAGTAGTTGTGAAAATATGTCTTTTCCCATAAGCCTGGGAAGGGGAAAAAAACATCATTACACATTTTATGGATTTAGCCTGTAGTCCTAAAATAAATGTAATCATACAACATGGTAAATGCAATTTATTCTTAAAAGGAAGTGTTCCCTTGGGTAAGTGTGGGTCATTTGTTCTACAAGAAGATACTTTGTGCTCTCATCCTGGTGTTAGGCTGCGACTAAAGATTTATAGAATGTGGTAAATAAAAGTAATTACCTTTTGACAGTCTAAATTCATTGTAAATCATCTAATAATTTTTGGGAAAAAATTTAAGAAGAAACATGTTGTGATATATATGTTTATATTTCTTTTAAAAATCTAGTTACTTCAGGTATATATTTTATAGAATCAAATAACCAAATTGGATTTATGACAAAATATAAGTCCTTTTTCTTACCTCTTTCCAGCTGGTCCTAATCTTTTTATAGTTCTTCTGGGATAGAAAGATAGATTGACCTATACCTATACTTATACTTATACCTATACCTATACCTATACCTATACCTATACCTATACCTATACCTATACCTATACCTAT
>NW_024412394.1:80876452-80924783 GCF_014898765.1 Herpailurus yagouaroundi
CCTATACCTATACCTATACCTATACCTATACCTATACCTATACCTATTTATATCATCTATATACATAGAGAATATACCCCAGAGGTTTCGTAAAAGTGAAATCATTTTAGTCTAATTTACTTTTGGATCATACTTTGTTCCTACCTCCTAATCCCCAGCGTTTCTGGTTGTCTTTCTTTTTTTATTCTTATAAAAGTGAACTGGGTTCTTTTTTCTTTTCTTTTCTTTTTTAGCAGTATCCTAAGTATATTTCCAATTCTTATTCGTTCTATCTATTGCTTGATCTTCATTCTACTGTTATTTTGGAAACACATTGCTTTCCTCTTCGAATTTAGACCATATTCTTCATATTTGACCATGATTTTATCAGTAGCTTTTTATTTTAATGGTATGCCCTTCTTCCCTGGAGACTTCTCTCATACTACTCTCTCCTTTTATTTTATCTAATGTGGTTGCTCTCTGAGCCTATTAGACATCTATCTTTTCTGCTCTGTTACCCGAGTTAGATTCATGCTTTCTTAGACCCTATGAATTTTCTTTCTGAAACTCTTTGCACAACTTCCTAAAAAGGCATGTTTGCAAAGTAAACTTTCTGAACTGATTCTACATTTATACTTGAGTAATAGTTTTGTTATATGCAAAATGCAAGGTTGAGAATCATTTTTCTATAGGACACTGAAGTCATTGTTCAGTTGTACACTAGGAAGTGGCATTACTGATGGGGAAGTCTGATATCAATCTGTTCTTTAATCTTTTGTAAATAACTTTTTTTTAAATTTTTTTTTCAACGTTTATTTATTTTTGGGACAGAGAGAGAGACAGAGCATAAACGGGCGAGGGGCAGAGAGAGAGGGAGACACAGAATCGGAAACAGGCTCCAGGCTCTGAGCCATCAGCCCAGAGCCCGACGCGGGGCTCGAACTCACGGACCGCGAGATCGTGACCTGGCTGAAGTCGGACGCTTAACCGACTGCGCCACCCAGGCGCCCCTGTAAATAACTTTTAAAGAAGTTCTTGAAATATCCATTTTATCCTTGTTGTCTTAACATTTCAAAATGAGGTGTCTAAGTGTGGACCAAATTTAAAATTTGTAGGTCTTTTTTGGGGCGCCTGGGTGGGTAAGTTGGTTAAGTGACTGACTTCAGCTGAAGCCATGATCTCATGGTTCATGAATTCCAGCCCTGCCTTGGACTCTGCTGACAGCTCGAGCCTGGAGCCTGCTTCAGATCATGTGTCTCTGTCTCTCTGTGCCCCTTCCCCACTCATGCTCTCTCTCTCTCTCTCAAAAATAAACATTAAAAAAATGAAAACAAAATTTGTAGGTCTTTTTTGACTTGAAAACACATGAATGCCTTCAACTCTGCACTTTGCATGTATCATTTTTAATTTTTTTAATGTTTATTTTTGAGAAAGAGAGAGAGAGGGGCACAGTGTGAGCAGAGGAGGGGCAGAGAGAGAGGGAGACACAGAATCCAAAGCAGGCTTCATTCAGGCTCTGAGCTGTCAGCACAGAGCCCAACGCAGGGCTGAAACACACGAACTGCAAGATGGTGATCTGAGCCGAAGTTGGACACTTTACCGACTGAGCCACCCAGGCGCCACTGCATGTATCATTTTGATGATTCTCTTGGCTTTTAGATATTTGCCTTTGTTATGCTCAGATCATTTCATTTAGCAGTTTTGATATATTATAGCTATTTGTGTATTTACTTAATTGTTTAAAAATCTCTTTTTTTTTTTCCCTCTGGAAAGATAAATGCTTGGCTGGTTCTAAAACTGGTAAACGGATTATCCCTGTTTTCTGGCCCACTTTTAACACTCATTTTGGTTCACATGTTCCTTCCTCAAGTCTCCAGAATATACAGAATTATGCCTAACAGTTCAGCTTCCTTTGTGTCTGTCACCCCCCCACCCACACAGTGGACTGCCAACTGTTCCACTCTCTTTATTAATCAGTGCATGTAGGTCTGGTGTTCCTCTTCCAGCAGTTGGCTGACATATCTTTGCTGCTAATGCTCTATTGCTAATAGTTGCAGAAATATACATGTTGCATGCTCAGATTGCCTTTTGCCTCAAAAGTATAACAATAACCATTAAAGTGCATTTTACACATTTTACTTTGAGATCATTTTCTTGGTATCGGTGAGATCTGACAGAATGACAAAAAAAAAAGGTTGTACAAAGATGTGGAAATTCAATGACTTCTATTTAATTTTATATTCCCAGATTGCTCTTTGAATCTGTTAAATCAATTTACAATTACTGTAAAAGGTGCAAACGTTTGCCCATGTCTTGAGATGTTTATCTTCCAGTTAGTTTATATTTATAGATACTAACCTGTCTTGATATTATAGAACTAAATCTGTCAGCCTTCAAAATGTATTGAAACATTTTCCAAATCTCTCTTTCAATTTTTATCTAGTAAAGCATGTATATTTTCCAAGTTTCTTGTCTTGATAATGAAGATATACCCACCCTAAGTTATACATATAATATCCTACATTATTTTCTAAGATATTTATTATTTAATGTTTATAGTAAACTTTTAATTCATCTGGAATGTATGTTAATATTTAATATTAAGTAGGGCACCAACACCATTTTCTTCCATATGGGAAACCATTTTTTCTACCCTTTATTTTCCCAAATAATTGAAATATCTTATTGGTTTATATTAAACTATCAAATGTACTAGATTTTTACTTCTTGATTCTCTTTCACTGATTTATTTGTATCCTATGTCACTATCTAACTCGTGATTATAATAGGTTTATAGTATTGTGACAGATGGTAAAACAAGTCTGCTCACTATTTTACTTGTTCATAACTTCCTTGGCTATTCTCCAGCTTTATTCCTTAATGTTAATTTAAAAATAATTATATTCAATTCAAAACAAAACAAAACCTATTAGGATTATAATTAGAATTGCTTTTTAAAAAAATCATTTGGCAGAGGAATAATTTATGAAGTTTAGGCTCCTGATCCAAGAATTTAATATGTCATTCTATTCTAATCTGTCTTATTTTGATCTTCAGTAAGACCTTGTAGACATTTTTATATAGACATTTTTATATAGATTTTGTGCCATTGTTGTTACATTTATTCATATGTGTTTTGTAGGTTTCATATAATATCTTCCCCTTTCTAAGTGCTTATTATTAAAATGGAGAAAATATGTATTTTTGGCATATTTTCATGTCTTGAATTCTCTTATTAACATAGTGAAGTTTTTCTAGCATATATTGATTTTTTGAGCTAATATCTTTAAAGGGAAACTTTTGTTATCTATGTCTGGTATTAATAGTGATTATTTTATATTCTTATGTATTCACAAGACTCTCCAAGGAAGTGTTCAATATAAGTGGCAATAGGAAGAATCTCAGTCATGTTCCTGAATTTAAATGTAAAGGTTTTAGTATTTTGTTATTTATTGTATAATTGCTATTCAGTAAGTAGTCTTTATTACATGTAAGTAGTTTCCTTCAGTTATCAGGAATGACAATATATTTTATTAAATGTTTTTGAACTTACATTAGTATGATAATATTTCTCTTTTTTTTGTGGATGCATTCAGGTAGGTTGATAACTGTTCTGATATTATGCCAACCTTCCTTTGCTAGACTATGCCATATTTGTTTGTAATATATTATCCTTTGCTTCAATTCCTGTGTTCTACTCCTTATATTTTTATTTACACTTTTTGGGACTTTCTTCAAAAATTAGATTGATCCATAGCTTTTCACCCATAATATTTTGCAAATCATGCAAGCTTCATAGAATAAATTGGGATTTCCTTCTGTGATCTGGAACAGTTCAAATAGGATTAGAGATATTAACGTTTCTAGGACTCATCCATGAAATAATCTAGTCCTGATTCTTTCATAATAGCTATTTAATCATCTTTCCCATATATTCTGCAGTAATTGGTCTTTTTCAGGTTTTCCACTTCTTGCATGATTTCGGTAATGTAAATTTTGAGAGAGCATCTATTTTCTCGAGGTTTCATTTTATGTTATTTCTGTAGAGTTTCAGGAATACTTTGTTTTCTTTTTAGAATATCTTCTTTGTCTCTGGTTTGGTGTCTTTTCTCATGCCTTTCTTTTTCCCCTTCTTATTTCATGTATGATTATCCCTGAATCAAGAGAAAAGGGAAAGCAGATAATATCGAAGGCATCTCTTTCCTGTTCTTGCCCTCCTCCCTCATTCTGCGGCAATAGGAAGAAGCAGGGTCTTGGCAGTACCTACCACCTCCAGTATATTTGCTAAGTTTTATGGCAATGGATGTAGCAAATTGATGATGTTGATTGAAGTCATGTCTTGATTTACATTTTCCTAGCTAGCCTGTGTGTTAAATAATTATAAGCAACCATTAAAAAAAAAGATTGGGGTGAAACAAAGGATTTCCGCTTCAAGTTATTTAATTCTGAAATTCACTAACAGTTTTCACTTACCATTCCAGTGAGATGGACACTAAATAAAGAAGTGGTCTTCAGGAGTAGTAATTCCTGCAAAACCGCCATTGTGTAACATTTTTTATGCTATTTATTTCAAAATAAATCTTTCTTTGCAACAACATCAGAAAATACTCTAAAGTTGACACTTCAGGTGCCTTGTGAACAGTTTTCTTTGCAGGATACTTTTTGATTGCCCAGCTGTCTCTTTAATGGAATAGTTGTCATTTTCCTGGTCATTTCTGTGTTGTATTTGTAGACATCTTGTCAGTCAGTGGTTTTTGGAAACCTTGACTCATCTGGGAACTCCATACCCAGAACATGTTATCTGAACTCCACAGTTAAACCTCTGTCTGCCTACACCTGTCATTTTCTGGAACACAGTGGGATCAATTTTTTCTATCCCAATTGCCCCCCCCTTTTTTTTTCCTTTTAAAGTTACACCTATATTTATGTTTTGCTGCATGTTTTAAAATCATTCTATCTAGAATGTATTTGTATGGGAGAAGGGGGTGCTGGAATTAAAAAAAATAACATGTGTTTGCAACAACATACCTCTTGGAAGTGAAGCTGCTAGTTTTTAACTAATTTCACTTTTCACAGTAACTGAAATTGAAACCACAAGACACTTTAATTCTTTTATCATTGTTTTGAAAGGTTAGTTTTTTATTAAAGGCTAAAATGCTTATATTTACATTTAAAGTTACACTTTCAGAGTAGTTTTTGTTGAAAAATTTGTGAGGCCAAATTATATTTTGACATAGTTGTCATTCCATCTTCTTTTAAAATCTTTGTTTCTCTCTTTTCATACTGTTTTTCTTGTTCTTCTATTATTATTTCATTATTATTATTTTGATACAAGACATTTAATCAGAAGCATTGGGGAGTGTGTGGACATTTTGGGTTTCTATGAGACTGTCAGCTGCAAACTTAGTAAAATTAAGATAATCGTAACCCCGTAGCTGTAGGTCAATCTAGAACAATGACATGGATTGGACTTTTTTGTACTGTTCACGTGTATTAATGAGTGTAAACACTGGCTACTGTGGGGATGACACTCACTGGTTTTAAAAAGGAAGCTAAAATATGTACGAATTTTAACAAGCCTAATACAATCATATCAAGAAGAAATTAGTGTCCTTTGTAATGTTTTTATGCCCCTGCTCTTATTAATGCATTAGGACTGAAAGTGAATGAATTTCAATAAACCAGATAGAACACTTGCTTTTAGATATCTGATACTAACACCTATTCCCGAGGCATAATATAATTAAGGTTTTTCTGAAGTAAAAATATATATAATGAACTTGTTTTGAAAGTATTTATCCTTTTTCTGCCAAAGGTAATTTTCCAGTTTAAATTCACTTTCACTTTCTTCATAAAATAGAAAAAACAAGTGAAACCTCAGGGAACATTTGTCATTTATGTGGTGATGGCTCTTCTCCTATACCATTGGCTACCCACTTCATTATGAAAAAAAATTATCCAGTGTTGTACACCCCCACCCTATTTTCAATATGTAACATCATTGTTAATATGCAAAGAATAGCGTAATTCTTGTTTATAAATACTAAAATTAAAAAAAATTGACTTTTTAGTATTACCTAGGTAATATATCATTTCCCCCAAACTGTTTTTTCTTTTTTCACATTGATCACTTTGGATTTAAATTTGTTCATGATTAAGCTTTCACTCAGGGTTCACTTCATGTAAATCAGAGTATAATGAACTCATTTTTTTTTTTAGTTTGCTTTCAGTCACAATCAGGTATATACACTGTAAGTATAAATTTGAAATTTATAAAGCAACAAACAATGATGCAAAGAGCGTTGCTAGACCAAAAACTCTTTAGTTGTTTTTTCATTTGTTTATTATTATCTTTTATTTTCCTTTATATATTTATAGAGAGAGGGAGAACACGAGCAGACGAGGGGGGCAAGAGGGAGAGAGAAAGAGAGAGGGATTGAATCATAAACAGGTTCCACACTGTGCACAGAGCCCAATGTGTGGCTCAATCCCACCACCCTGTGATCACGACCTGAACTGAAATCGAGTTGGATGCTAAACCAACTGAGCCACTCAGATGCCCCAGTTGTCTTTTTCTTTAAGACATATTTGATGATTTAATTTTATTTAATAGTTCCTGAAGGCATTTTTTATTTTATCTTACATGAATATTTTTTCTCATTTTATCATTTTATTCAGCTATGTGTATATAAATAAATGCCCAAGTAGAAATTATTTATATCATAGTTTTGTTTATAGGAACGTTTAAGAGTTCAGATATTATCAAGAAACATGTAAAAATTTCATGAAATACATGATGCAAAAATTATATAACTAAAACTGCATTAAAATCAGGTTACATAAAAGTAAGAGAAAGATGTACAAAATAATGGCTTCTATAAAAGCAAGATAGACTGTATCCAAATGACCTCATCAAAATAGCAGTGTGATCTGGGAATAAATTATAGAGCAGTGAAGTAAATATAAAGTAATTTAGATTTCCCTACAAATATTAGCAGCAATTAATAAAATCAGGGAAAGAAGACTTACTTAAGAGAAAAATATTTAAGATCTAGGATCCTTTTAGGGCTTTGAGGTGTACCATCTGCTTTAATATTAAATGCATCCTTTGCATACTTGCAAAAAAGAATGATCTCTACCTGGCTAAATCCTTAATGGTATGTTTTTGTTGAAAGATAAGCTGAGACAGGGGCGCCTGGGTGGCTCAGTCAGTTAAGTGTCTGACTTTGGCTCAGGTCATGATCTCATGGATCATGGTTTCCAGCCCCCTTGCGTCGGACTCTGCTGACAGCTCAGAGCGTGGAGCCTGCTTTGGATTCTGTGTCTCCCTCTCTCTCTGCCCCTCCTGTGCTCTCACTCTGTCTCTCTCTCTCTGAACAAAAATAAACATTAAAAAAATTAAAGATAAGCTGAGGCATATTAAAAATTTTAAGAGTTTATCTGAGCAAAAGTCCATTCAAATTGAGCAACATCCAATCTAGCAGATAGAAAGGAGCACCAAGGAGCTGACAAAATGAAAGAGTTTTATAGGCAGAAGGGAGCAGGAACAAGAAAGTTTATACTAGGCAGGGTGCCTGGATGACTTGGTTAAGCATCCGACTTTGGCTCAGGTCATGATCTCATGGTTCGTGGGTTCAGGCCCTGCGTCAGGCTCTGTGCTGACAGGTTGGAGCCTGGAACCTGCTTTGGATTCTCTCTCTCTCTCTCTCTCTCTCTCTCTCTGCCCCTCCCCCATTCGAGCTCTCTCTCCCTCTCTCTCAAAAATAAACATTAAAAAAAGAATAAAGTTATACTAGACAAAAAAGTTTAAAAAAGTTTTAAAAAATGGTTACTTTCCTTTAAGGGATGGCAGGGGTCTCTTAGGCAGGTTACCTAATGTGTAACCTCAGGCAATTCCTGAGGGACTGGTGTTAGATTCTGTTTCTAGGAGAGTAACTCTGTAATCAAGTCAAGTTTCAGTTTGGTAATGTGGAGCTTATCATAAGTGACTTCATTTGGGGCCTGTTGTCTTGTTTTTACTACTTTGTACTAGATCAGTCAAAACAGCACTAAGACAACTTTCTCCTGTCTCTGTCTCTGTGTCACAAATAAGGTGCAGGTGTTACTAGACAATGATTAAACCTGGAGTAATTACGATGATAACAATTACCATGATACCTAATGTGTAATAATATTTACTGTAATGGAAACTTCCATATATATTAATTGTTATGTAAGTCTTTGCCACACTCACCCAAGGTAGAATGACAGGATTTAAGTCGTACAGAGGACAACTAATGCTTAATGACATTAAGTAACCTTCCCAGTATATCAGATTGCTATTATGTAGACACTTGCGATTGGTCATAGGTCTGTCTGTCTTCAAAGTTCTTGCCTGTTCTTCTGGGTTACAAGGGATGAAATGAAAGGGCACAAGACAGTGAATCATATACCACATATGAGAGAGAATACGTACACAAAGTACAAATGACATAACTAAAACCACTAATGTGGTTCTGGTGTCGCTTACTCATTCCTACAACCTAGCATGTCCCTGCAACCTTGAACCACAAACAGTATCTGACCAATTTCTGCCTTCTGCTTTGCTATTCTTCCTCATTCTGTGCTTCTGTTCACATGCTGCTGAATACCAGACTGATTATATCTGATTTCAGAGCTCAAAGGGCAACAGTAAAGACTTTCTAATATTTAAATTTCCAATTCCTTGAAGTCTAGCAAAAACTTATTAAGAGACAGGTTCATGAACTCTATTTGTACTGCTCTATTACTCCTCCCATTTTGCCCTGAACAGGTTTGTGATTGTTGTGTCACTCTCCTCCAGTGTAGACAAATTCAGCTAATACCTAGTACACAATGCAACTTTTGCTGAATTGCTGAAGTTATACATTTAAAAAGTCTGACTGGTTCTGGAGGTAGGAAAAGAACAATACCATGCTGAGGATTTGTCCCATTAATTAGAAACCCCATACTTTCTGTTTCCCATGCCTAGAGGCTGTCAGCAGCCCCACCTATGGCTAAAATACTTTGTTTTCTCACTTCTAGAATTGTATTGATCTGTGTACACTTGCATGTAGGTTACACTGTGGTGATTAATTTCTTTGAGTTTCCTAACCTTTAAAATGAGGATGCTAATGCTTACCCTAGCTACAAAGAGTAGGTAGAAAGGAGATTTATAAAATTTAAAGCACAGATATTTGGAATGATACCATCAGGAGGAGTATGCATTGTGACTAATAAATGTCATGCCTATTAAGGAAATTATGTATTTCTGCATAATCCAATTCCAGCTGAATTTGCAAACAATTTCCTGGGGTTAGAACCTGAAAATACAGCTAAATAATTAGCCAAAGAATTATTTTAAGTCCCGTGTATTGTTTTGGTTTGATAGTCAAAGTACAATTTAAGGACTACTTAAACCATTATTTTCTTCAGTGTATTTCCATGTCGCAAGTCATTTCCTCTTTCCTCTTTTACTCACAAAATTATTTCCTTACTTCGGGCACTTCATTGTACTATCTGAACATTTTCAACTTCTCCAATCATATTAAAGTTGAAGGGCTGCAAACATCTATTAGAAACATGAAAGACTTAAATATAGATTGTAGGGGCGCCTGGGTGGCGCAGTCGGTTAAGCGTCCGACTTCAGCCAGGTCAAGATCTCAAGGTCCGTGAGTTCGAGCCCCGCGTCGGGCTCTGGGCTGATGGCTCAGAGCCTGGAGCCTGTTTCCGATTCTGTGTCTCCCTCTCTCTCTGCCCCTCCCCCGTTCATGCTCTGTCTCTCTCTGTCCCAAAAATAAATAAACGTTGAAAAAAAAATTAAAAAAAAAATATATAGATTGTAGATCATATACCATTTACCCCTTCCTTATATTTCCATTCTGAGAATAGCCTGTTCTTTTAATCCTGCTCTTCATTTATGTTGCACTAATATATGATTTCACAATTTATTTTTAGTGCTCCTACAGCCTATTGTTAATAATTGGAAAGTTATAGGGTTTTGGTAATTATATTTCTCATGGAGAAGATAATTTTAAATAGTACATCTTATAAGCCCTTTTTTATAACTATGTAGGAATATAAGGATAACATCCATCAAATGTATTAGAATATTTTGGAAATAATCATATCGATACTAAATTGGTTACAGGTTCACATATCAGCATATTTATAGCTTGATATCTGGACAGTAGGAAAAAGAAATGCAGATTGTTCTCAAAAAACTCAGAATAGATGCGAGGTCTCTTATTCATGATATATATAATACATTTTTTCTTTTCCCATTAGTGGCTATGCATCTTTTCTCAAATAATATTCCATGGGTGTATTTTCTAAAGTTTGTCTTCATGTGAAGCTATAGAGTAATGAGGGGAAGTATAGCATCTTTTTTATTTTTTAAGTGAAATCAGTTTAGGATTGCTGGACTGGACCTATTTTTGAATTATTTTGGAAGTAGAAATATTATAAGCTATTCCATTTAATCTATATAATTTAATGTAAACTTTCAATTTTAGAATGTTTTCTATGAAAACCACTTAATATTTGGTGATTTTTTACCGCACAAAGTTTTATCCATGAGATATTGGTGAACAACTAATTGCTAAGAATATGAGAGCCTTCAGGCCTCCTTACTGCTTTTATTTTGTCAGCAATCAACAGGCAAAGAAGCTCTGACCTTTCTGTTATTATACTTAGATTTCCATCTACCTAGCCTCTGTTTTGTACATTTATGGTTGTGATATATAACAATGTGGACTCTTTTTTTTAATGTTTTTAATGTTTATTTATTTTTGAGACATAGAGAGAGCATAAATGGGGGAGGGTCAGAGAGAGAGGGAGACACAGAATCTGAAGCAGGCTCCAGGCTCCGAGCTGTCAGTACAGAGCCTGACGCGGGGCTCGAACTCATGGACCGCGAGATCGTGACCTGGCTGAAGTCGGACGCTTAACCAAATCCACCCAGGCACCCCGATAATATGGACTCTTAATTCAATCTTACATTCCAGGAAATATTTGAGTAAAGTACACATTTTTTTGGAACAGATGGTCTGCCAGTTTATCACTGTAAAAATAATAAAGCTGTAGTTCTTCCTATTTTTACTTCCCTTTCTTTCCTGAAGATACCTATCAACACTTTTTGTTAACCAAGGTCATCTTCACCGTCATTTAGTGGGCCTGTTGTAACCACAGAACGGGAATAAATTCAGAGCAGTTACTCCCCTGGGCAGCAATGTTCCTGTTGTTTTCAGCATTATTTGGACTTGCTTTATCCTTTGGCTTTGGAGGCTATAGGTTTGCATCTTTTTTTTTTTTTTTTTTTTTTTTTTTTTTTTTTTTTTTTTTTTTTTGGAAAGCAAGAGGCTGTTAAGCTTGTGGTATAGAAAAAGACTGCAGGGGCACCTGGGTGGCTCAGTCAGTTAAGGGACCAGCTTTGGCTCAGGTCACGATTTTGCAGTTCATGAGTTCGAGCCCCACATCAGGCTATGTGTTGGCAGCTCAGAGCCTGGAGCCTGCTTCAGATTCTGTGGCTCCCTCTCTCTCTGACCCTCCCCTTCTCATACTCTCTCTCTCAAAAATAAATACACATTAAAAAAAAGACTGGAAATAAATGAATGTTTTTATATGAGAAAAATTCCTTTCGAATCTAAATTATTTAAGAGTAAACTTTTTTTCTGTCTTTATAGGTTCATTGTCTCAGAGATTTCTTTTTTACTTTAATTCCTTCTAGTTCCAGTTGTTTATGGTGTTTATGTATACACAAATTTCTTTATTTATACCTTTACTCTTCCAAAATTCAGAGGACTTTCACGGTACAAACCACTCTTTTCTTTTCTTTTTTTTTTATTTTTTTTTAACGTTTATTTATTTTTGGGACAGAGAGAGACAGAGCATGAACGCGGGAGGGGCAGAGAGAGAGGGAGACACAGAATCGGAAACAGGCTCCGAGCCATCAGCCCAGAGCCTGACGCGGGGCTCGAACTCACGGACCGCGAGATCGTGCCCTGGCTGAAGTCGGACGCTTAACCGACTGCGCCACCCAGGCGCCCCCAAACCACTCTTTTCAATCAACTTGTCCTCTTTGAATCCTTTCAAGACTAGAAGCATGTGTAGACCATGAAAGTCTGAGCTCTTTTAAATGACTGGCTCTCAGGAATCCAGCTAATGAATGATGAGCCAGTACATATGTATTTTTGATGAGCCAGTACATACGTATTTTTCTAACATTGATTTTCCTAACTCTCCGAGATGCTGGACAGAATTAATATCCCTCAGATAAAGGATTCAAGTCTCCTTAAAGCAGTTTATTCTCAAAGCATCCACTCAAAACTGTTAGAAATGCAAATTATCTATAGGTCCTGCCCTGCTGAGTTAGTAGCTGGAAGTGGGCACCAGCCATCAGCTTTGCAACAAGCCCTCCAGGTAAATCTGATATGTAAAGATTTATGACATCTTTTTGAGGGTGGGGGTGACTCACAAGAGATTTGTTGGTTGTTTATTTTATCTTGTTTTCCTGCAGCGTAATTCAGGAAAATAGATTTTTGCAATCTGTAAATTGATCAGCCATTTGACTGTCTTTGTTTATGGTTGTACTCTTTTAGGGCATATTCACTAAAAGCAGGGTTCTCGTTTGCTTTTTTGAAATCTGGTACTGAGTATTTTCCCTACTTTCCTAATGAGGGAAAGAGAAGAGTGTCTCACTGCCATCCTGTGGGAACATCCTTCAAGGTCATAGCCTTGGAAGGAGGTTATACCTAAAAACAGCTGAGCTGAATTTTATTTGATTTTGCTATTTACAAATTTAGTGTCATCACAGAAAAATGTTTAGCCCTTAAAACGCAAATTATATAAAAACCAAAGCAGCTCTTGATAATTTTGATGGACCAACGGAAAGGGAAAAGCCTTCACATGGAGGCTTTTCTCACCATCCTATTATGACTCAAAGTCTTCCTGTGTTTTTCTCCCAGCCCCAGAAGGGCCCAGCTGCCCTGATTCTGAGTGTAAACTGTGGCCCCTGCATTTAGGGTTTTAGTTACAATTTAGCAAACTTCAGCTCGTCCTAGATACCCTGACTTTGAAAATTAGTTTCTTATTTTGGTTTTTCCCTTCAGGAGCAAGAGACTACCATCTACAACAAACCCTGCCACTAACTCTGCAGTCAGAGTTTTCTGTTTTAGGGAGTGTAAGTTTGTTCGTTCTTTTTTAGTTCTTTTCTTTTTTTAAGTTTTTTTTTTTAATTCCAGTTAATTAACACAGTGAAATATTAGTTTCAGGTGTAAATTTAGTAATTCAACACTTCCATACAACACCTGGTTCTCATCACAAGTGCCCTCTTTAATCCCCATCACCTATTTAACCCATCCCCTGACCCACCTCTCTTCTGGTAACCATCAGCGTGTTCTTTAGTTTGCCTGGGCGGGTAAGTTCGCCCCCCAAACACCCGGGGAGGCGGGGGGGGTATGTTGAGATAGTGAAAATGTGTGGCATTTGTCTTTCTTTGACTGACTTATTTTGCTTAGCATTAACACTCTCTGGCTCCATCCGCACCATTGCAAATGGCAAAATTTCTTTTTTGGCTGAATAATATTAGTGTGTGTGTGTGTGTGTGTACACACATATATATACCACGTCTTCTTTATCGATTCATCTATTGATGGACACTTGAACAGCTTCTATAATTTGGCTGTTATAAATGATGCTACTGTAAATATCGAGCTGCACGTGTCCCTTCAAATTAGTACTTTTGTATTCTTTGGGTAAATATATAATAGTGCAATTGCTGCTTTGTATTTTTAACTTTTTGAGGAACCTCCATTCTGTTCTCCAGAGCGGATGCACCAGTTTGCATTCCCACCAACAGTGCAAGAGGGTTCTTCTTTCTCCACATCTCCAACACCTGTTGTTTCTTGTGTTGTTAATTTTAGCCATTCTGACAGGTGTTAGGTGATATTTCATTGTAGTTTTGATTTGACACTCCCTGATGATGGGTGATGTTGAGCATCTTTTCATGTCTGTTGGCCATCTGTGTGTCTTCTTGGGAAAAATTTCTATTCATGTCTTCTGCCCATTTTTAAATACATTATTTGTTTTATGGTGTCAAGTTTTATAAGTTCTCTGTATATTTTGGATACTAATCCTTTATCAGATAGGGCATAATGTGAGAAAAGAAACCATTAACATATTAGAGGAGAACACAGGCACTAACTTCTTTGACATCAGCCATAGCAACTTCTTACTAGATATGTCCCCTGAGGCAAGGGAAACAAAAGCAAAAATAAACTGTTGGGACTTTATCAAAATAAAAAGCTTCCGCACAGCAACTGAAAAATTGACAAAATGAAAAGGCAACCTACAAAATGAATTAACTCCTTTAGAGACTTTGATTTATGCTTTCATTACTAGGATTAGTAATATAAATAATAAAGTGAATATTTTGAAAAATATGTAGTTTATAAAGTCACTATCATATTGAAAAGCAAGTGTCTATGACTTTGTTCTTCACATTTGGCACAGGGACAATAATTTGTAACTGGCATTCTAGATGAATAATTTATATGAGACATTATCACATCAGAAAAAATAAAACTGTGTGAAAGTTTACATAAAAATATTCAATGCATTTGATTATGTCACAAGCTTGATTTAGGTTGTAGGGGTTATAAGTAAATACGAAAGTGAAAAGTGATCACATTTCTAAAATGTTGACGAAGGGGTGCCTGGGTGTCTCAGTGTGTTAAGCTCCTCACTGCGGCTCAGGTCATGATCTCATGGTTCATGAGTTGGAGCCCTGTGCCAGGCTCTGTGCACTCTCTCTCAAAAATAAATAAACATTGAAATAAATAAATAAATAAATAAATAAAATGTTGATGAAGAATCTGTTAGAGGCAATCCTCTAATGATACTATTTTTAACTTGGTTATAAAAAAGAAATCTCTTTTTACTTGTACTTAAATTATGCTCAACCAAATCTTACTTATATAGCAATGTAGTTTGTAGAGTTAAATCATAATCCTTTAAATATGGAATGCTCATGGGATCTCTGCTACACGCCAATGAACAGAGTTGTTGTAGCTTCACATTTACTTATTTTAAGTTAGAACTTAGATGTCTCTAGACCTCATCAGGTTGCAACAAAATTACGAGTCCTTTAATGTCCCAATTCTAAAGACTCCCAAATTCACACCTGCCCCAGATTATCATAAAGTGCAGTTTGTTCCACTCCATCACCCTCTTGCACATTATGTTCCAGCATACCCAGGGATGCTCATCCATGTCCAACAAATTAGTCCTTGTTATTTTACCTTACCGATGAAGTCAGTACTCAAATACACTCCTGTGTGGCTTAAGAACCATGCAGTTGCTGCCAAGAATGCTGAGTCCCCCATAATGCCACCATGTGCTGCAGTGATGACTGCACCCAGTCTACTTTGCCCTTTTCTATCTTGCTGCTGCCAGAGCGACTAGTGTCCAGAGACTAGTGTTCCCAATACCTGCTGTCACAGTATTATGCTAAGCCTTCTTAGCCATTAATGTAGGTCTCTACTGACTGCTTCAGGTTTTGATGGCAACCCATCCTCAAAGAGCCCCTTCACACTGTGCCATGCCCCTTCCATACTGGAGTACCACTTGCCTTTCCCCCAGTGTACAGCTGTTACTATTTGTTCCATTTCCTATAATTCCTCTAGAGTATCTGTTTTGGGTAGATTAGAACATCAATTATACCTTATGGTTAGACCCTGTAGTTTTGATTTCCTAAGTCATTGTATTATTCGTGGGTCACTAATCCACATTTTCCTTGTGTTAAGGTTCCTCGCATGACCCTGGTTTTTCTTCCTGCTATCTAGTTTTATTTGGGACTATTGCAGTGCATCAGACATATTCAAACAATGTTGATTCTCAAATGAAAAGGAAGTAGGTTGGAGACACTTTTAATCTCCATCTTCACATGAGTTATTTTGGTCTGTGTCAATACAGTGATTAGTACAAATTCCTAAGGGAGGGGTATTGAATAATTTGCATGCCATCAACAATATGGAAGCACTTACCTTTGCCTGACCAAAATAGATCTTACTTCAGCTGCGCTTTGTCCATTGACCTTAAGTGAACTTAACTGTGGGCTTGATTTATGTAACCAAAAGACAATGTTTGTAAAACTAATGGAGAATCTTCACCAATGGCACAAAGATCTCTCCTCCATCCCAATAGCCATTTTCATTATTCAAAAATTTTAATGCTTATCCTCTCTGCTCTCTGAGGTAGTCTATAATGGAGTGAGGATGTACATCAGAACCTCCAAGCATTAACCAGACACCTACTGAATAGAATTTTATCAGTTACTAATTTTTAAAGCCATGACTTTTTCCCCATTGTTACATGGGACAGTACTGGGCATCTGTGTGGAAATTGCTGGCTGCTCATAATTCAATAAAATGATTTCTCTAAAAATCATAAAATTTAGTTAGAGTCAAGGTTCTGGAATCTAAGGATAAGGACCTGGTGCTCTCATTTCTGAAAAGTGTTTACTTGCCCAGTCCTACCCAAGTCAAGTAAACTCTTGAACTTTGGTTTCTTCCTCACATTGGTTTTCTGTTATTGCAAATATGGAATGAAATATGAATATAAAATATTGAGCACATGTCTAGTACAAGTAGGCTGTCAAATAATTATCATGTTAAGAAGTGTCACTTCTTTGTCTATGTCATCATCTTTAGCTATGCCTTACAGAAGCTTAGAGTAAACGTACATCATCTAGGAATCAAAAAGTTTGTGAGCTAAGAGATAATGAAAATTATTTAAGTCCTTTTCTGAACAGGGTTCCAATACTCATCTACCAGAAATATATTTTAAAATTATCTTTATGTGTCACAAATGTGTAACAAAGCTTTGAGTAGCAATAGAACTTGCTTTCCTCCTTTCTCTCTTTCCATTTTTAATACTTCCATTATGATTTCCATCTTTCAGAACTCAGCAGAAATTTTTTCAAACCCTGCTTGTTGTCATGAGTACCATCACCAGGAATGAACCATTTTCAGTCTGACACTGAAAAGCAAAATAAATAACATGTATGGTTGTAAACTGCCACACTAAAGATGTTCCAGGATGTTCATTGCTCACTATTTCCATAATTTACTTGTCAACAGCTCTATTTATTTGGGGATTGTTTTTATGGGTTTTTGTCTATACTCAGGCATAGATGATAAGGCTATATACGTTGATCTGGGATAAACAGAACTATAAATGGTATATGATTTTAAATATAAAATGATAAAGATCCTAGAAAAGCAGCTCCTTGTTTTCTGTGAACTCAGCTGATAATGTCTGAATTGGTAATGAAGGAGGTATTGAAGACCATGCTATACTGCACTCTTATTGTCAATAGAGATGCTGTTGTCAAACCATTTTAGAATAGCACAGCAAACCATTTCACATCATGTTGTGGTAAGGGCCACCACGAGAAGTTGGTAAGATCCTCAGAGAGTCATGTGGTTTTACTATGTCCATGGCTAATCGTGTATCAGAGGTCTCTCCAGAGTAATTGTGTGTGGTAGTTTGTGGATGGGCCTGTGATCTATAAAGAAATAATCTTCTCAGTTGCTAAATTCAATAAACAAGCATCTTAATCCACTTAAATGATTTCAAGTCTCATTGATTCTGAAGGCATGGAAGTCCATTGTCCTGTAAGGCCCTAGGAGGTACTCGACCTCTGTTAGGCCTATATAGTCTGCTACAACTTGGAGAATACAAGACTTGTTTGTAAAGGGCTTTAGATTACATTAATAGTAATCATAAGAAGAAGTATAATTGAGCTCTAAATATCACTCCCTGGAAGACATAAATGAAGAAATTAGGGAAACAAAATTGTAATAAATACAATTTTTTTAAATTTCCTTTGGTAATCACGTAGATTTCTATGAGTTGCCTATCATCTTTAATTTAGGTACTGGAACTGATAAAAATGGATACTTTAAATTGTTATTGGATTCTAGAGTATAAGTTTTTTCATATTAACTGGTTTTTCCTACATTTTCTCCAAATCAGATCATTTCTCTGAAAGGAAAACTGATGTTTTTGAAAAGGGTGATGTTTCTTTTTTTGTTTTTTAAGTTAATTTATTTTGAGAGAGAGAGAGAGAGAGAGAGAGAGAGAGAGAGAGAGAGCGCACGCACGCACATGAACAGGGGAGGAGCAGAGAGAGAGAAGAGAGAGAGAATCCCAGGCAGGTTCTGCACACGACCCTGAAATCATGACCTGAGCCAAAACCAGGAGTTTGATGCTTAACTGACGGAGGCACCCAGACACCACCAGTGTGCCTATGTTCAAAACCCCATGCCCTTTCTCCAACTGTTTCCCCACAAGTATACTTGACCACTTATTTCTAATTATACATCTCTTTTCTATGATTCTCTATTTTTCTATTCTGAAATAAGGACTGAAGTTAACTGGGTTAAATTTAATCGTTCACTGAAAAGTTTCTAACAGTTGTCTACTAAAATGTATAGAAAATATTTAATTTAAAAGCACGATTCACCAATTAAGACTGTTGTACTTTGTTAAATGATTTATTTCACATTTCTTTCATGAAGTTTCATATTATTTCACACAAGAGAGAATTTGAAACTCGTTTTGGTGTTCTTGATGCATGACTGTGGCATTTTTCAGATCAGCCTCCAAGGGGAATAGCTGGGGGACCAGGCAGTGCCTGGATGCTCACTTAGCAGACTGTAGAGGATTTGCATACTGGTAGGCTGGTTGGGAGAGGTGATATTTAATATTCCTTCCAACCCCCAAATCCCCTGATGCCTAGATTTACAGACATTATGATGGCTTTTTACAAGTATTAAAAGTTTTCTTCCATGACACAGGTAATAGATTGTAAATATTTTAATGAAGACTTGTCTGATCATCATTCCTCATTGATAATGTTATTATAATTTTGAATATGCTAATATGTCAATATGGGTGAGGTTTTAAAATTTGTCTTGATGTGAAATCGTTACTTCATTCAAATTCTAGCTTTGATTTTTCCATATGAAGTCGACTATTACCAGGTGAAAACTAATAAAAGCAGCACACAGACAAAATGATTATTTACCCTATTCTAGGTACACACTTTGCTATAAACAAGGTATACAGAATCTAAAATATCCTCTTCAAGTTCAAGAGCTCACACAAAAATAAACGTTATAAAAATAATGTTATTTACCATATTAGCAAACATAAGAAAAGGAAACATCCATATCTGTCTGAGGAAGTTAGTGAAGACCATAGAGAAAGTAAAATTTGGGCTTAAACTAAAATATGTGTTAGTTTGGCAGGCAAAAAAAAAAAAAAAAAAAAAAAAAAAAAAAAAAAATAAGAAGGGGATCAGAAGATGCAGAGGCAGAAAGGCAAGAAAGAGTTTATGATGTTCACAAGATTCCAGGGCTCCTGCAGGGGCTTTGGAGTGAAAATGATAGTTCTGTCCATTCTCCTTTTTTCCTTCCTCCCTCTGTTCCTCCCTCCTTTCTTCTTATTGTCCCTTCGGTTATCTTGGATCCTCTGTTTTAAATTTAGTTCCTCCCAATTGCCCTTGCACTTCAGGGTACTAATAGGTGATTGCCACATCACTACCTCCTCCCCAACCACCCCCTCCACAACAAGGCCACCGGGTTAGCTCACTTGATTTTCATAATCATAATGCATATGCATTTACTGAGGAGAAGCATTTTTGAAATAGATTATTATGTTTTCAGGAAGGAGTTATATTTACTCTTCTAATATGATTGATTGCTTTTTATAGCCAAAGAGTTAATAGGCAAGACATTTAGGACTGAAAAATAAATGTCTATGACGGCTTCCAAGTTTTAGCTTCCACTGGCCCAGAAATGACTAGGTGACAAAGTAACATTTCAATATATAATGAAGGCAAGAATCTTTTGCTACTTAAAAAATCAAATTATGGACCATAACTCTTAATGCATAATGTTTCAGGAATTTTAATGTGAATGAGTGTGATTTCAATCCAAGCAACTGATGATTAAAGAAAACTAAATCTGCCATGACACAGCACTTTTGTGGATCAATAGGGTAACCTGCCTTTGAAATTTATATGCTGAGGCTTTAAATATGCAAATGAAATAGGGACCAGATCACTCTAATGCCCAGCCAAGACATATGTATTTTTTATTATCATTATTATAACTTAACATTTATTCCATGCCTTAAAAGTGCCAGGAGTTTTACATAGACCTTGCTTATCTTTATAATATGCTGAGTTTTTCTTAATCACAGTGAAGAAACAGATACGTCAGTAATTTTAAGTAACTAGTTCAAAGTCACAGGGTTAATAAGTATTGATTATGATTATAAATACTAGAACAAGTCATTGTTTTCTCAAGATATTTGTGAAGATGAGAGGCCATGCTTCTGACGTTATTTAAAAGTGTATCTAGTCCAGGTGACTTGATGACCACATGAAGTTATTTTGAACCTCTGATAGCCAGGAATGCCCTCAACTCTCAACCCCAGGTCCAGTCCTTGTCCTAATATATGTGAACTTCTATGGGACTTTTTCTTTTTTGGTCTTCTTTATCTTTGGGTATCAATTTATATTTAAAACATATAATAGTAAGTCTATTACATATACGAACATATGAACATATGTACATACATATTAATATATACATACACATGTGTGTGTATGTTAAGCTTTGCTGCTAAATCTAATTAAATCTAAGCTTTGTCTTTAAATAGAAAATAAAAACCAGTAATTCATGTTTCGTTTGAAAGGATCAAACATATGAATGGTCTCTATATAAAATATTTTTCCTGACATAAATTTAGTATATATCTTAATATGGATGAGATTATTCCTCTGATAACAAATTGCATAAGTGATAGGAGAAAAGGCAAATGAGTTAGGTCTGCCCATGTTTATTTTAAGGCCAGTAGATTAACAATTCATAATAAAAGTAAGCTATAAAATGTTCTGGCTAAATCAAGATAAAAATAAAATCCTTGAGGTACGTGGGTGGCTCAGTTAAGCATCCAACTCTTGATTTTGGCTCAGGTCATAATCTCACAGTCCTGGGATTGAGCCCTGGGTCTGGCTCCGTGCTGTGCATGGAGCCTGCTTACCATTATCTCTCTCTCGCCTTCTCCCTCTGCCCCTCCACCACTTGTACGTGCACATGCTCTCCCTCTCTCTCTAAGAAAAGAAAAAATAAATAAATAAAAGTATAATTCTTGAGAAGCCCAGTTGTACCAGGATATTTTATAGTAATTTATATGCTCATGTTTACGTTATTGTTTGTCAGTGTAGTTCTTATTCCACAAGGTACTATTTCAAGAAAACTCTGGGGAAGAGTGGTACAGGGTGAATGGGATTGGATGTTGTTAATGGTTGTTTAACAGTTTGAAGGTTTGATGAGCTCAGGTTGAAATATTTATATTTACGGGAGCAGAAACCATTAATCCATCCTGTACAAATAGCTTACAATCAATAGCCATGCATATCTTGCGGTCATCACTGATGGAAGTGGAAAGCTTTTAATATACATAAAAGTTGACAATTACAATTGAATTTTTTACTCTTTATTACCATAATCCATAGGAAAATGTTCTTGTAAAGCAATATAAACTACTATATCTTGGAATTAGTTATTAAAATATGCTAGTTTATTGTACTTTTATTATTATTTTGTTTTTTTGTTGAAGTTTGTACTTGTTAACCCCTTCATGTGTTTCAACCGTCCTCCCACTTACCTCCCTCTGGCAGTCACCAATTTGTTCTCTGAGTTTAAGAGCCTTATTTTTTTTTGGTCCATTTGTTCTGTTTTATGATTCTACCTATTAGTGAAATCATATGGCATTTGTTTTTCTGTCTTACTTACTTCATTTAGCATAATACCCACTAGGTGCATTCATGTTGTCACAAATGGTAAGATTTATATCCTTTTTATGGCTAAGTAATATTCCATTGTGTATGTGTGCGTGTATGTGTATATATGGGCACGTCACATTTTCTTTATCCATTCATCTCTTAATGTACACTTGGGTTAATTCCACATCTTGGCTATTGTAAATAATACTGTAGTAAACATATTTTTGTTTTCATTTTCTTTGGGTAAATACCCAGTAGTGGAATTACTGGATCATATGGTATTTTTATTTTTAATATCTGACAGCTTACTTTAGCATTCTTATTTAAATACATATATTATTTACAACTCCTTTATATGTCTTGATTTTCAATCAAGAACCTTAGACTAAAAACAGGAGTTTGGAGTTTCCAGCTCTGGTACTTGATGATTGTATGACCTTGGGCAAGACAACACTCCTCAGGGTCTTTGTTGTCTCAGTTGTGAATTGATGGAGTTGTACAGGGTGATCATACATACTCATCCCAATCACAATATTCTACACAATATTCAATCAATTTTGGCATTTTTATTGGACTCTTTTAATGACACACACCAGTCTTTCTTGACCCATACATTTCACCTTAGAATGTTAATCAAATAATGACCCTTCCTTCTGACTTTCTCTCTTTTTTTTTTTTTTTTTTTTCTTCCTCTCTTCTCGGCTTTTATTTTCGGTACTTCTTCTCATCTTTATTGTCACTCTTGGGACTTGCAATCTTAAACTAATGAAAGAGGTCAGCCTACATAGTTACGCATATTCGAATACATGTGTCAGACTTAAATACTCATGCTTCATAGAAACTTTAGATTCTTTCAGATAAATAGGGCTTGGTGGAAAAAGTATTCCCAGTATGTTTATTACAGAAGCATGTAAACAATTAAACACTAAAATGAGATCAAACCACTAAGCCAAATGAAGAAAAATGCATTGAAAGGTGCATATCTGTTCCACTAGGGTTAACATGAAAATAGAAGGTGATTTACATAGTTAATTTAGTGCTTTCACTTATGTAAGATGATTTTGTGTGTGTGTGATTTTTAATTTTATTATTTGTGCAGCTGGGTTGAAAATGCCTCGAATTGCCATCCCTGTTTATAATGGTATTGCTGACACATCACTTGTGATAAGAGTTTTAAATTGCGTAAGACAAATATTTTATACTCTTTCTGAAATTGTGGTTAGAAAGTTAATACTTGAAATACTTTTGGTGTTTTAACAAACAGAATGTGGGGTATAGATTCTTTTTTTTGTTGTATCTACAAATTGCAAAAACACCGAATATATCTGAGTTATAATTTTTTAGGGTTGGCCACAAAATATATTCCCTCTTAGAGAATATTAAAAGCCTCCGTGCAATTGGAACATAGTCATATAATTCTCAAAGGATGGGTAGATTCATTAGAAAAGTGACTGAAAGCTAAAAGTTAACTATTGTACCAAATATGACCAAAATCTCTACTGAAATTGGAGGAGAAGTTAGTTAGTAAGTAACTGTGGTCTTAACTCCTAGATTCTTCAGGCACACGTCTCTCAAATATTTTTGACCAAAAATATTCAAAATCATAGCCCTTGGAAGACAGAAATGACACTAACAATGAAGTTAGCATCAAAAGGGAGTTAGGGTGGTGAGATGGACCTCAAGGACTTGAGAGTGAAATGCTTTAGTCTTCGTGTTTGTTACGCTACATATTTGGGACTGAGTCACTCATTAGTAAACAAACAAATTTTGTTTTCTCATTTCTAAAATAAAGTTGTTTGGTAGTGAGACTTTCAAATTTCCTTCCATAAAAGCTTGAAAAGTAAAAGATCCCCCCCTTTCACTGACTTATTAAAAGAGGTTTCAATACATAGAGCCAAGAAATGTGGAGATGCCCAAGTGAAAGCAGAGGGAGGGGAGGAGAGCCCACTCTGCCATTGTGATCACCCACTCCCACTAATTAGTATATAGCGATAGCATAGCATAACACCTCTGCAGAGTCCAAGAATGCTGAGAAGCCCTAATGTTGGACAAGATTCCATATTAACACAGGCAGATATAACTGTATCCTGTTGGAAAAATATACAGAGTAGAAAATGCCACAGACGCCCTTTAGAAATCCATTTTGATAGATTTAAGACCTAACCAAAAGATTCCCCACTTATACAACCATGCTGTTGTCACTTTGCTCACATACTTCCAATGTGGATATACTTTTGGGCTTCCCTGGAATTGTATATATATATATCCACAGCCTAGATTTGTTTTTCATGTTTTAAAATCCTAGATTTGTTTTTCATGCTTTAAAAATAGGGAATCACACATTAGCCAGTTTCCAAAGACCATATTTCTATATTAACTTATGTGAAATTGAATATAAGCAGGAAGCAAGAAGCAAATAAGAAGGACCATGGGCCAGTATGGAATTATCAAGTGGGAGGCATGTTATTATTGGATATTTATTTAAATGCTCAATAGAGCCCATTCTTTTCTTTTTTTTTTTTTTTTTGTAATGTTTATTTATTTATTTTTTGAGAGACAGAGAACATGAGCAGGGGAAGGTCAGAGAGAGAGGGAGACAGAATCTGAAGGAGACTCCAGGATCTGAGCTGTCAGCAACAGAGCCCGATGCGGGGCTGAAACCCACAAACCATGAAATCATGACCTGAGCTGAAGTCGGGCACTTAACCAACTGAGCCATCCAGGCACCCCAAATAGAGCCCATTCTTAGTTGGTACCACTAGTAATTATAAAGTCATGACACGTTCACTAATGTCTGAAGAGACCTGCGTGCAGAAAAGAGACCTGTTTGATAAATCTCTTCCTTTGATTTTATTTTGCTGTCTAAAAACACATACATCCCTCTCTCTCTGCCCCTTCCCTGCTCATGCTCTGTCTCTCTCTGTCTCAAATATAAATAAACATTAAGAAAAATTTAAAAACACATACATATTGTTTACTCTCAAAAGTTATGTATATTATTTAAAAAATACAAATAATAGAAATAAAGCAAAAATTCACTACCTTCACTTCCAAGTAATCCTGCTAACCACTGTTACCCACTGTCAACTTCTAGTTTTAAACTTTGGAGAGATATAGAAAACATATACAAACGTGTTTTATTTATATAAATGGGGTCATTTCTTTGCATATTTCTCTTTTTCATTTGATGTTATAATTATGCTTCATTTCATATAGGAGTATGAATTGTTTTAAATAAAACTAGGGATGCATAGCTGAAAATTCTTTAGTAAACAGAAAATTTGTCCTTCAGCGAGTGTGTCTTGTCAAGTAGGAGAGTAAATGTTTTAATTTAATCATTTCTTTCCATAAATTTGGCTAATATTTCTCTACTATTTGCCAGGATGAAATGTAACCAGGTCTTGAACAATCTTAACCCAGTGGGTGGAAACACACAGTTTTCCCCAGTCTTTACCTTTGACTACACTGATTCCTATTTCCTATTCCTTCAAAAACATCTATGGCAGATCTCATAGATTCCTAAACTGTTTCAGATCTTAATGTTCCTGTTCAGTTTAATTGACAACATCAGGCACTTATCCAATTTATCTCTTATCTTCCCCATCAGCTTCCTTCCCTGCTTCAAGTACCTGCATGGAAAGAGGCCATGACTGCTTTTCCATGGTTTCTTTGTACTTCTATGCTCTCTCTCCTCCCAGTATTCTTTCCTCTCCAGTGTCTTGGTGACCAGAGGGGAGATAAAGAAAAAGAGGTAAATATCTCTTAATTGATCATGTTAAAGTTCCATTTTGATTATTGAAATTTCTCTAATTATACCCTCTGCATGGCCTGTGCCCTGATGCTGGCACTTTGATGGAGTTTGCATCATTTCCTTGAAGGATTCTTCAGTAGCCCGATCGTGGCAAAATCCATCTTCAATGCAGAAAATTCACTCTAGCTCTATCTCTTTTAACCTCTCCCATCCCTTCCCACCAACTCCAAGGAACTCAGCACCTGTTGGCAAGTCTGGTACCAAAATATCCTATTGAATGTGATGCCGGGCTCTCTTCTTTAGGATTGTTTCAGATCTCTACAAGGGGTACTTTTGAGTGCAGTGAAAGTTTGGGAAAAGTTATGTCAGTCCCTAACTACATCCAGGTTTTGGTCTGCAGCCTATCCAGTTTCTGCTTAAATAGAAATGGAATTGGAGGGGGCTGAGGTGAAAGGTTGAGGGAGCAGAGGCAGAGTGGCTGCTGGGGGTGTAGAAACCCATTGTTTTCACCCTTTTTTTAAGAATGTGAAGTACTTTGTCCGTGTCTTTGTTTTCTAGCAGTGTTAGACAATTCTAGACTATTGGGAAAGCCTTCCTCAATATCCATTACATAAGCAGAAATTAAAGAAAATCACAGATTTCCCTTACCTTTTAACTCAAAACAAATGGTTAATGGAAAGTGAACAAAGCATTCAGGACTTTTTGTTTGGCACTTTGTACTTGGTGCTCTCTGAACTAATTTGTACCAACTATTACTCCTATGAAATTCTGCAAGATGAAAAGGTTTAGAAGTTTCCCTCCATTGTGCTGTGTGGAAACATTCTGAGGTGCATGGGACCTACTTGGAAGTGCTGAGGTGGGGGCACATCTACAGGGAAGTGAGGGAGACAGGGTAGGGTTGAGGCAGAAGCTGCAAATAAGGTCTCCACTCATCCTACAAGGAGCTCTAAAGCAGGCATAACCCCTCAGAGTTGTGCCAGTTTGAGGCCATGCAAACACTAGGGCTTTTCCATCCCTACATTAGCCAGTCAGTAGTTGAATCTTGTCTTCTAGAAAGACAGGCAACCTTTGGTAAGGTGATTCCCTGAGGCCAGGGGCAATGCCCAGTGAAAAACTCAGCTGTGAGCCCTCAACAGTCAATATTCCAGCAGCTGGGCATGGGTGCCTCCACCTACAGAGAGTGCCACTGCAGAAACCATTACAGAAACTATATGAATCCATTCTAATATTTTATTTGAATAAATTGCTTATGTTTGAATATACATGAATTAAATATCATATCTCATAAATTCCTGGCACATAATTTGAATATTTCAACTTATATGAAGAGGCCTTGCCTCAGTTTCTCTAAGTGTAAAATGAGCATTCTAATGTGCAATATTTAATGTAACAATTATGTAAATTCTTTATATAGTATATGATTAATATGGCCAGAAGTATTATTGTGCATAATGTATTATCTTCACTATATTGTTATTAATGAAATTCCCTATAATTTTTATTTTGGGAAGAGTTGCTTTTCTCTTATAGATGGTTAGATCAATGAATCTACATTCATAAAATCTCTAGTGCATCCAGAATCAGCATCTGGCATCTCATACTTGTAAACTAATCAATAAAACCATCCCAGCTCCCAGGCACATGGCTACAAAGTGACAGGAATTCAGAGCTAAAGCTATGGATTTTTTCCAATAGGATATTACGAAAAGCAAATGAGCAGATACCATTTATAGAAAGAAATAGTTACAATGTCAGAGAAGGTAGTGAAAGCACTAAAAAAGTGATTTCTCTCAGGATAGCAGCACAAAAAGTAAACCTCATAAAACTAAAGAAACTTACAATTTTGGAAGCAATTGACATGTGTAAAATTATTCATGGATCAAAAGTTGCTAAGAGCCTAAAATCTTTTCTAGTTTCTAGAGACTCAACATATTGAAGACATGACTTCAATTGTAAGGACTTAGCATATGAATAGAATTGGCAGAGGATTAATGTTCCAGAGTGTTGAATCTCCAAATATAAATTATACTGCATTGGTCCTTTGTTCACTGAATGCAGTGGAAAAAGACACTATCTTACTAGATGTCCTTGCTTTTGTCTCCCAAAATATGCATTTAGAGCAATGTCCATTCCTTTTTATATTCCAGTGAGAAATGGAAAAGTGTGCAGGTATATTAATATTAATATTAACTTTTATATCTCTTCTTCTTCAAAACAAAGTTGATTTTCCTGTTGAAATAAAAATAGCAATTAGAAACACAGATAATTGATGGGCTCAACTTTACATATTTCTTATCACAAGGTGAATGAATTTTCTTCCTAGAATATTGCATCTAGGAAGCTCAGAATCAAGAAAGATTAACAAAGTGAATTATAATCAAATAGCCATTTAGTATCTTACTCTCATAACTAGATGTGTATCTGACAAACATCAACATATACAAAGAGATGATTTTTTGTAAGATTTTATTTTTAAGTAATCTCTACACCCAATGTGGGGCTGGAACTCAAAACCCCGAGATCAAGAGTCCCATGCTATACCAACCAAGCTGGTGGGCATCCCGAAAGAGATGATTTATGTATGGATAGACTCGGTGTAATCATTTTAAATAAAGCAGACTGTATGATATAATACCATCTGTCTCATTAACATACACGATAATTTTCATAGTTATATTTTATATACAGAGTCTCTGAAAGTCATAAGGTTAAAAAAGTAACTCTATGATAGGATATTGATGAAAATGACAAAAATAAATGAAAGTGGAAAAGTGAGATATTGATGAGTTTTATAAAAATCAGGAGACAAAGTTAAGGAAAAGAGAGGTTAGGAATTTCAGGTAAAACTCACCAGTGTAATTGTAGTATTCTGGAAGTTTCTATGTGATATCAGAGAGACAAAGTGCAATAAAGTTAACTTGCTCAGCTCAAGGTATCCTCCAGAATTGAAAGTTTCAGGTGGGTTGGAAAAGCACTATTATATTTTAAATGTACTGTATCATTTTTTGTTTTTTGTTTTTTTTTTTCCTGTTGGTGGCCATGGAAGGTAAAGAACCCCTGTGGCTTATTAGCAGTGGGGCTCTATCAGAACTAAATTTAATATTTCTGCTGGGCTCTTGAGATGGTAGGTGTCAGGGGTGGTGCCTACAATAGAGAAGCCTGAGCCCCAGTTAGCACTTTTGCAAAGCTTTTTAGAACAATGCACTGTGGTCTTTTCTGGAGTTTTAATTCAGATTTTCATATCAACACATCAAATACCTCTTGAGGTTCAACTGTGTGCTAGTCTTTGGACTGAAGGCTTTATCCTGAACATACAGCATAAGAATGAATTTTCTCTTTGTTTGAAAAAAAAATTCAGAAAGACCGGTGTAGGCCCTCTATGAATTGTGTTTCTAAAGAACTCTGCATTTAGGGGCGCCTGGGTGGCACAGTCAGTCGGTTAAGCATCCGACTACAGCTCAGGTCTTGATCTTGTGGTTTGTGAGTCCAAGCCCCATGTCGGTCTCTGTGCTGACAGCTTGGAGCCTGGAGCCTGCTTCTGATTCTGTCTCCCTATCTCTCTGCTCCTCCCCTGTTCAGGCTCTCTCTCTCTCTCTCTCTCTCTCTCTCTCTCTCTCTCTCTCTCTCTCTCTGGCATTAGAAAAAAAAAGATTGGTATCAGACAGGAGAAGTGACTAGTGCTGTATAAAGCAGCCTATTCTTGCTTTGAACACATGTGATGGTCTGTGAGATCATAACTCTTTGGACTTACAGTGATTTTTACCAGGGCAATTGACTTAGGTTACAATAAAAATCAATCTTTATAATCTCATTAGATACTATTTTAACAAAAACTAAAAAGGAGGGATGAAAAACATCTATTTTTTTTACATTATAAGTCTCTGAAATATACATATTTATTCATGCTCAGAGAAATAGTAGGGCAAAAATATTCTTTCAGTTATTTTGATTACCAAAGTACTAGGTTATTCATAACTTGTGGAATTTTAGTTGTAAAATTTTTAACATTCTGATCACAATTAGATTCGATGTGTTTTTAACACCACTGAATATACCTAATGTGTAGACTCATTTCTTATAACACTAGTAAATAGTGCCTTTTACTTTTCCTGTAACTTTTTTGGCTAATGAAGTTTGCTGGTTGGATTTGTTCTGATCATCCTTAAATCCTTCCATGCTGACAGTTTTAATTAAAAGAAAAAATTCCAATCATTTCTCTAATGCCAGAGAAATGCTAAGTACAAATCATTTCTATTCAGAATTTCAATACCATCTTCTCTGCTAAAGCCTCATGAAATAGTTTTGGCATTTATGGAGTTTTTCATAGATTGCATAGTAAATGTGAGCAATACTGCTTTGCTTCTTGTACAAAAATGTTATCCGGGACCTAAAGAGATTACAAATGTGTATAATTTAGTTCTGATGTCTTGTTATTTTATTCTTATAATAGGCATAGACCCCCCACCCCCAATTAAAAAAATTTGTCAGATTTGCCATGCTTTCCCTCAGCAACTCAAATAATTCTTTATCTTGTTTCTTGAGTTTCATGTCTGTGGCTGACATTTACTCTGAATCATCTTTGGAAAGAGTGAAGCAAATTATGGGTTTTCATTTTACCAACATTCTCCTCATCTACCAATAAAATATTTTTGGTAATTCTTAAGGTAGGGATGGCCTTTTGATAGACTTTTGGATGTTTTTTACATTCAGATAATAGCATTATTTTTTTAATGTTTATTTATGAGAATGGGGGAGGAGCAGAGAGAGAATCCCAAGCAGGCTCCACACTGTTAGTGTAAGCCCAACACAGGGCTCAATCTCACAAACCATGAGATTGTGACCTGAGTTGAAATCAAGAGTCCATCACTTAAATGACTGAGCTACCTAAGTACCCCTATCTTAGCATTATTATTCCTCCTTGTCTCTCACTGATCTTTTAAAAATTCCCTGTCCTCTTTACATTTAGTTTCTTTCTTTCTTAGGTTTATTTATTTTGAGAGAGAGTATGTGCACTTTTGAGCAGTAGAGGGGCAGAGGGAGAAGAAGAGAGTATCTCAAGCAGGCTCCACACTGCCCATGCAGAGCCCCATATGGGGCTCCATCTAAGGAAGGTGAGATCATGACCTGAGCTGAAATCAAGAGTCAGACACTTAACCTACTAACCCACCCAGATGACCCTATATTTATTTTCTTTACTTGAAATTAGTTTTCTTTGACTTAAAAATTTTCGGGTTGGGGCAGTTGGTTAAGCATCTGACCTCAGCTCTGGTCCTTATCTCACTGTTCATGAGTTTGAGCCCTACATCAGGCTCTCTGCTGTCAGCACAAAGCCTGCTTTGGATCCTCTGTCCCCTTTGGATCCTCTGTCCCCCTTCTCCCTGCTCTCTCCCCACCCTCAAAAATAAACATAAAAAAAAAAAAAAACTTTTCACTTAACTGAGAATCTGAATATCCAGTACAGAGAAATATGGACCAGATAAGAAAGTTATACTGAGACTTCAAGAACATAATATTAAATATAGAAACATAGGGTGCAACCAGTCAGGGGAGCAAGTAGTTTAGCTCTGTATGATCAAACCTGACTCTAAAATGAAGAGGCAGATTATCGCCCCTTGTTCTCAGACCCCAAAAAAGAGAATGTAAAATTTACTGAGCTGGGACACCTGCATTAATCAGTCAGTTAAGCATCCAACTCATGGCTTGGGTCATGATCTCACATCTCGTGAGATGGAGCCCTGTATCAGGCTCTGGGCCTGACAGTATGGAGCCTACTTGGGATTCTCTCTCAGCCCCTTCCCTGCCCTTTTGCTCTCTCTTTCCCCGTCAAAATAAATAAATAAACATTAAAAAAAAAAAAAACTCACTGCAGCTTACATTGAACCAAGAGGCATTAATGAAAATCTCCCTCCTTAGAGGTCGTTCTACTTACTATGATTATAAATATTTAAGACAGAATTGTGGTTTAAGGTGCCTTCCTTATTTACTATAAGCAACGGTAGGTTATCCAGGCCATTTCTGGGCTACGGTTTCTATTTGAAACTGAATGTCTAACTGAATAAGCAGACAAAGATAAAACTGTAGTCTGTCCATCCAGACTATATTTATATATATATATATTTGAAATATTCGAGATATATATATATTCGATATATATATATATATTTAAATGATCACAATAAGTCTAGTTAATATCCATCACCATACATAGTTATAACTTTTTTTCCCAAACATGCAAAACAGTATTATTAATGGTAGTCAACGTGCTGTGCATTATATCCCCATGACTTATTTATCACTAGAAATTTATACCTTTAGACCCCTTTCACCCATTTAAATCAAGATTTAACTTCAAGCCTCCTTCCATTTCCATTCATAGACAATATTTCAGCATGTGCCATTTTGGTATTCAGATACTGATTCCATACAGCTTTGCCCTCCAAAATGCAGGAGCATATTTCACTAGCTAACAAATCAGTAAAGCCTAGTTACTTCTTCACTCAGGAATAGAAAGTTCTGAAGACTTCAAACACATAGAGAAACCTCATTGCATTTTATTGTTGTTGGGGTGATTTTTCTTTAAATTGAAGTATAGTTGACATACAATCTTACATGAGTTTCAGGTGTATAACGTAGTGATTCGACAACTCTATACATTACTCAGTGCTCACCATGATAAGTATAGTCACCATCTGTTACCATATAATGTTATTACAATATTATTAACCATATTCCCTATGCTGTACTTTTCATCTGATAGGGTGACTTTTGTTAGATGATTTATTTAATGCCCCCTGAAGTATGGCAATATAATTAACTATGTCATTATCTTTGCTACAAATGTTTTCATTACATTGAAAATTATTCTGTTCCTTGTGCTCCCAGGTATTTTTATTTGTTTTCCATGACCTCTAGTAACTGTGGGTGCTAAAATGTTATTATACATGCTGGGCAAATAAATATGTCCATTCATTTCAAATATCTTGCCCTTTAACTTCATTGAGTTTGTCCTTTCAATCCCTTATTATGCATTGGGTACAAGGGCAGAACAAATTCATTTTCATTCTGTCCTTTGTTATTTTAAAAAATCAGAGTCAAATCTTTATATCTTTGTTTTTTTCTGAGTTGCTAATTCTATATTTTTTTACATTCAACTTTAAGTTTTTAGTAACAGATCATCAGGTAGAGGAGTTATCAGCCATAAAAAAAGCCAGTTTAATAAATGGGCTTAAAAAGATGTTGAAAGATGCCCAGATTTAATATGTTACACTTTCATTGTGGGATTTGTGGAGGATCCATTTGGCTCATGATCCTTCTGCCCTTGAATTGAAATCTGGGTTAATTGAGGCAAAGCTGAACTTGCTCTTTTGTGAAATGTGTGGAAGCCTACTGCTCCTTTAATTGCTAAAATCATCAATACTGTCTTGACATTTGGATATATTCCCATTTTATTTAAAGTGTCAGCTGTTTGCTCTCATATTTAGTTGCCTCTTGCCCTATCAGGTTTTTTATTTAAATTTTTATCCAAAATGGCATTCATCTCTATTGTTGCAAGAACTACATCCTTGTAATTGCAGTCCAATTCTGCAAAACCAAAAGCCCAACTCAAGTAAGGGGATTTTTTTATGTGTTTCTTCTGTGAAAGGCCTTTAAAATAAGAGACAAAAAGCAGTTGAGTGATTACATTCTGCAATCTTCTACGAGTTCCCAAGGATAAGATTCATCCTAAACTGAGTGAGCTACTCCCTTTATTTCCTCTAACATGTTTCCACATATGAAAATCATTCATTTCCTTGACCATCTCCCCCAGTAGACTGAGATCTTTGAGAACAAACTACCTATTATTTATAGCTGGATCTGCAGCTCCCAGCCCAATTTATGAGCTCAATAAATGTTTGTTATGAGAATAAATATTTAGCCAGAATGGTGAGACTGTAGCAAAAATAGTTGACCATTTTGATTTAAAACATTTCATCCATGATATTCAATGAATATTCCCTAAGGTACAGTGACTGCTTTATCCATTGTTTGAAGTGGTGAACTTGATGGAACTCTGAAGACTTTTAGGGTGCTTATGGGTTCTCAAACAGTTAATAGTTTCTTTTATAAACCATAACTGCTTTAGTGCAGAGGATGACAAATGAGGACATTAAAGGCAGCTTTACCTAGGAAATAGAGATTTGTTGGCTCACTGATATTTGAAGCAACGTGAGTGAGTCTTCTCCCCCAAAGCAAGGTGCAGTTAGGGCACAGCTACGTGTTCCCTCTGCCACCTAAGCTAAGTTCTATCTCACTGATTTAAGTAATTACATTAATTCCTAAATCATCTATACCTAGTTGGTGTTTCCACACCTCATGTTGACTGTGAGCCAATGAGAACAGGCAATGTGTGAGGTTTTGTATCAAAGTTAACATTTGCCAGAGTACCTAACATTCTGTATTTCCTGGGCAGGACATGAATTAGAAAATGGTTGGAGTAGAGATTTTCACTGAAATCATCCAAACCCCGTCAATCTTGCCTTCCCTTTATTACATTTTCATCATATTACATATCTATCTCTCCATTCATTGATTACTTTAAATTTTCCATGATCCTTTTACTCCTTTCCTGAGAAACTCATAAGGCTTCCTTGCTACTCTCACAAACATGTGGATAGATAGGTACACTTAGAAGAGTTTTGTTAAAAGATAAAGTATTCCATTTACAAGATAAGTAGTTAATGGAAGGAACCTTTTGTTAAGTATAATATCTTAATTTTATGTAGTGATACATTTCTGCAAGATCCCAGTGCTTTGGTGGATATCACATATGTTTACAAAGTTTGTCATGTTGTCTTCACTGTCTAAAGGACAACCTGACCTATGGGTTGCTAAACGATTCACTCATAGACATGTAGGTCATGGGACTTCTGTTAGCATGATTTCAGAAAATGCGAGGCTAAGGTCTTATAAGCCAATTCTGATCATTATCTACATGGATGTAACATTTTAACAAATATTATTTGAAATGGAGACAAACAAAATTTATAGGCATGCAGTACATTTTGCTTTTAAATGCTGACTTTAATATTTATGTATCATAGGAATTCTATAGTTTTTAGTAAGTAAAGGTCTATAGTAATCCAAGCCATCTTATTATAAAATGGTTTTTCCATATGGAGCTATATATCAATGATTCCAACCAAGAGGTAAGTATCTTACATATGCAAAAAGCCATACTGCACTAAAAAAAAAAAAAAAATCTTTGTAAATCAAGTTTACCGGAATAAACTTGTATCTTTTCTTAATAACATATAAACATTTATTTAAAAAGAAATTTATAAAACATTGCACTTGAGTGTGGTTGTTTAAAAAATAAATCCAGTTTTCATTAGACGGCATCAAAGACTGACTAAAACACATAATAAAATAGATTTTACCTTTGTATTTTAAAATAATTACAGACTTCAGGAAGTTGGAAAGGTAGTCCAGGCATTCCCTCCACCCTTTACCTAGTTTTCCTTAATGGTTGTAGCCTACAAAACTATAATACAACATCAAAAACAAGGAATTGACATTGGCACAATATTTATACATTTATGCCATTTTACCACATGTGGGAATCTGTGTAACCACCACTATAATCAAGATGTAGAACTGTTACCATGAAAGTCTCCTAGTGCTACCACCTATGATCAGATCTACCTGCTCCTCTCCACCATCCCTTAACCTTTGGCAATGACTAATTTGTTCTTCATCTCTATAATTGTGACATTTCTAGAATATTATCTAAATAGAGTCATAAAATATATTACCTTTTGATGTCGATTTTTTCCCTTCAGCATAATGCCTTTGAGATCCATCCAAGTAGTTGTGTGTATTAATAATATATTCCTTTGCATTGCAAAGTAGTATTCCATGGTATGTATGTACCCATTATTTAACCATTCACCGATTGTAATGAGGTTGGTTCCACTCTCAGGCTGTTACAAATAAAATTGCTGTGAACAATCATATACAGGATTTTGCGTGAACATAATTCTTATTTCTGAGGCGAATGCCCATCAGTGTAATCACTGTATTCTACAGTAAGTCATTTTTTGTTTGTTTTTGTAGTTTTTTTAAAGAAATTGCCTAAGTCGGGGCACCTGGGTGGCTCAGTCAGTAATGCAAGACTTTGGCTCAGGTCATGATCGCACAGTTTGTGAATTCAAGTCCACGTCAGGCTCTATACTGACAGCTCAGAACCTGGGGCCTCCTTCAGATTCTGTGTCTCCCTCTCTCTGGCCCTCCCTCACTTGTGCTCTTTCTCCATCTCAAAAAAAAAAAAAAAAAAAAAAAGAAAAGAAAAAAAAAGAAAAGAATTACTTAAGTATTTCCCATAGTGGCTATACAATTTTACATCCCCACCAGCATTGTATGAGAGAACCACCTTTTTCACATCCTCACCAACATTCTGTGTGGCCATGATTTTTGTGTTTAATTTTAACTTTTTTAAAAATTTTTTAAGGTTTATTTATTTTTGAGAGAGAGAGAGAGACAGAGTTCTAGCTGGGGAAGGGCAGAGAGAGAGGGACACACAGAATCTGAAGCAGGCTCCAGACTGAGCTGTCAGCACACAGCCCGATGCGAGGTTCGAACCCATGAACCGCTGAGATTAGGACCTGACACTTAACTGACTGAGCCACCCAGGCACCCTTTTAATTTTAACTTTTCTAATAGGTATCTAGTAATAGCTCAGCATCTTTTTAATTTGCATTTCCCTAATGTCTGGTAAAGTTGGAAATCTTTTCCATGTGCTTGTTCGTCATCTGTATATTTTCTTTGGTAAAATATATCTTCACATATTTTGCCCATTTTCTCAATATATTGTTAGTTTTTGTTTGTTTTGTTTTGTTTTTTAAATGTTTTATTTTTAAACCATCTCTACACCCAATGTGGGGCTGGAACTCCCAATCCCAAAATCAAGTGTCACATGTTCTACTGAGTCAGCTAGATGCCCCAGTTGTTTATTTTTTAATGGTGCATTTTGAGAGTTGTTTATATTTTCTATATATGAATTTTTTGCCAGATATGTGGCTTGCCAATACTTTCTCTCTCTCTGCAACATGTCTTTTCATCCTTTTGACAGGGTTTTTTACAGGACAAAATATCTAATTCTGACAAAGTCCAATTTACCCACTTTTTTATGCTTTTGCTGTCCTCTAAGAAAACTTTTTTAACTCCTTGTTCACAAAGATTTTCTCCTATAATATCTTCTAAAAAATTATGGGAATGGATCTGTGATCCATTTTGAATTTATTCTTGCATAGGTTTAGGTCAAGTGCCATTTTTTTGCCTATGGATATTAAATTGCTCCTGTAACATTTTTTGAAAAGACCCTCCTTCCCCAATTAAATATTAGTATGTGTGTGTGTGTGGGGGGGGAAATATTAGTGTGGGGTTATTTCTCAGTTCATTATTATGATCCATTGATCTATGTGTCTACGTGCCAAGACTACAATGTCTTGATTACTCTAGCTGCATATTGGTATAGTCATTCCTCTCACTTTATTCTTGTGTCTCAAGGTTGATGTAGATAATTTAATAACTTTACCTTTTCATATCAATTATGGGATAATATCAATATCTAAAAAAAGAATCTTGCTGGGATTTGAACAGTAGTGGTTTTAAATTTGTATTTGAATTTGGAGATAATTGACAATATATGCCAATATATATACTATTCTGAGTCTTCCAATCCATGAACATGGTATGTCTCTCCATTTACTTAGATCATTATATATTTTTTTTCATCAGCATTTTGTAAGTTTCATCATATGAATTCTGCACGTGTTTTTTTTTTTTTTTTTATAGATTTACACCTAAGTATTTTGGTTTTTTGGAGTGATTGTAAGTGGCATTATATTTTTAGATTCTGTGTTTATTGCTGGTATATAGAAATACAATATGTTGATCTTGTAATCTGTGACCTACCTTAACTCACTTGCTAGTTGTAGAAGGATATTTATAGATTCCTTGTCAGTGCCACGTAGACAATCATATTGTCTCCAATTAAGGACAGTTGTTTTCATTCCTTTCTGACCTATATGCCTTTTCTTTATTTGTCTTATATTATTGTGCTGGTTAGAACTCCCATTACTATGTTTAATAAAAACAGTGGAAGCAAATATCCTTGCCATATTCCCAATTTTAGGGAGAAAGCATTCAGTCTTCCACCATTAAGTATAATTTTAGTTGTAGGTCTTTTTAGATGTCTTAACATATTGAGGAAGTTCACATCCTTTGTTATTTTTCCAAGATTTTAAAAGCATAAATTAGCATTGAATTTTGTCAGAAACTTTTCTCTATCAATATAATTATGAAATTACTTTCTTCTTTAACCTATTAGTATAATGGATTATGCTGATCAGTTTTCAAATATTGATTAGGCCCTACGTTCCTTGAATAAATACGACTTGGTTAATTTATTGTTATATTTATATTGCTGAATTTCTATTTTTATATGTTTTTATATATTTAAATATTATATTTATATATTGGATAGTTTATTATTTTCTATATTATATTTCTATATTATACTTGTATACTGCTAAATATATATTTATATATGTTTCTATTATACACATATTTATATACTGCTGAGATGTATGCTTTTATGCTTTATTAATATGTTGCCATTACATATATATATATATTAAATGTATTTCATGGACTAATAGTTCATGTTTTTTTACAACTGTATTAATGAGAGATATTTGTATGTAATTTTTCTTTTTGTTGTTTTTTGTTTGTTTGTTTGTTTTACTATTGTCTGGTTTAGTTATCAGGGTAATACTAGATTCATAATATGAATTAGAAAGTGTTCTCATCTCTTGTGTTTTCTGTGAAGATTTTGTAGAATAAAAGTTCAATCTTCTTTAAATGTTTAGAAGAATTTTCCAATGTAATCATCTGGGCCTGAAAATTTCCTTTTGCAAGTTTTTAAATTGTGAGTATAATTTCTTTAATAGTGATAGGACTATTCAAAGTATTTAACATTGGTTGAGTTAGTTTATCCCTTTTAAGGAATTGGTCTCTTTTTGACATCTGCAGATTTCTGAGTATCAGAAATGAAGTCCCTGTTTATTTCTGATGTTGGTACTTTGTCTTTTCTTTGTTCCACTGCCCCTCCTCCTCTCTGTTAGTCTTGGAATCAATTTTATTTATCTTTTCAAGAACCGGCTTTCTGTTTTATTGAGACTCTCTGACCAACAAGCACACTAAAACAAAACAAAAAGTTCAACTTTAGGGAAATTCAAATTAAAACTCTCTGGGAGTCTTCTTTACAAACTAACAAGCTAAAATTTAAGAGTGACAATATCAATTGTTGGAGAGAATAAGGAGGAACTAGAATTCTCCTGCATCACTGATGAGAATGTAATGTGGCCCAAATACTGTGAAATACAATTTGGCAGGGTTTTTGTTTTGTTTTTTTTTTGTTTTGTTTTAATGACATATTTTATGACCAAGCAATCCCACTCCTAAGTATTTATCCAGGAGAAATTGAAAATTTAAATCCACAAAAAGTCTTGCACATGAATGTTAATAGCAGCTTTATTCATAATAGCTGCAAAAGCACAAAAAAAAAAAGACTTTCTATCAACAGATGAATTAGTAAACACATTGGATGTATTCATAAAATATAATTCAATAAAAAAGAACAAGCTGCTGGCACAAGACTAATATTGATTAATCTCAGAAACACTGTGAGAAGTTAAAAAAAAAAAAGAAAAAGCCAAGCAGTGTAGAAAAGGAAGAACGAAGCTATATTGATAAAATCAAAGCAATAGTTACTGTTCAGAGATTATTAGCGTGCTAGAAATGTTGTATATTTTTGGGGGGGAGCTGCTTACTTAGGTTTATACAATGGTCAAAACTAATACAAGGGCACCCTTAAAATTTACATATTTTATTGTACATGAATTATACCTCAGTTTAAAAAAAGCAATACTTTTCCTGACATATATCTCCTTTATGTTTCAAGTTGACTCTGGTTTTCAATATGTGGAATCGAGTTCTTTTTAATTTCAAGAAAGTTTTAATGAATTAAGAATTTAAATGTTTAAATATGTTTCATACTTTGATTTCATTCTTTAGTGATTCCTGTTTTCTGTGTTTGTGCATATATATTTGCTTGAATCCTTTTTACCTTTTCCCATATTTCTATTTTATCCTTTATACTTTTCTGTATGCCATTGATTAACCTTATAGTCTCTTTTTCTTCAGTTATACTCCTTTTAATTCTATCATTATTTCTAAAGATTGTTTTCTTCTAAATCTTTCTTGAGAAGTGTCAGTTCTTATTTTAATCTTCCCATTATCTAACCATTGAATTTTTGAGCTTTTCTAGTTCTTTTTCTTTGTCTTTTACAGTGGTCTGCTTTCTTAATTTATTTTGGCTCATTTTGAAATATTAGAATTTAATTTTTATCTTTTGGGGTCACATTTGTGTGTGCGTGTGTGTGTGTGTGTGTGTGTGTGGTGACTCTGTTTTCATCTTTTTCCCCACTTCATTAAAAAAAAAAAAAAAGAATTTCCAGGACTTCTAGAAGGATGTAACTGTGGAGAATGCAGAGATGGATCAACATAGTTTTCACGGCTTCACTACTCCAGGGGTTCCTCCTCCCATGTTATTATGAATGACTCAAATTATGGTCTTTCTGTATAGCAATGCCTCTGTCTTTCAGAGGTAAGCCTAATTCAGTAGGCTTTCTCCTCAAGTCTTCATTTCAAAACACTGCTCCCCTCTTTAAATAGTATGTTTTGCAGTTAAAGGTCTTTCTGAGATCTGCTGTCTCTGGTCCCATTTCCTCTAGTGCTTACATCTCTCTTACTGCTTATATCTCTCTTACCCCCAATGCTTATTCTGGTCATTTTTGTTTAACTTTCAGTAATGTTTCTTTAGAGTAGGGTTCTATACCTCTCGATATTTCTGAGATCCTGGAGGTGGAGTTGCCAGATAAAATGTAGATTCCTGGTAAAATTTGATTTTCCAATAAACAGCAGTTGTTTTGTTTGTTTGTTTGTTTGTTTGTTTGTTTTAGTGTGACTATGTCCCATACAGTATTTGCTTTTGTGTCAGGTAATCCTACCTAGAGGGCATATATGACCACAGCTGTGTTTACCTTTCCTATCTGCTCCCCTCTCCTCACTTAGTGAACTTAGCCATTCTTTTTTTTTTTTTTAATTTTTTTTAACGTTTATTTATTTCTGATACAGAGAGAGACACAGAGCATGAGCAGGGGAGGGGCAGAGAGAGAGGGAGACACAGAAACTGAAACAGGCTCCAGGCTCTGAGCTGTGTGCACAGAGCCCGACGCGGGGCTCGAACTCACGGACTGCAAGATCATGACCTGAGCCGAAGTCGGACGCTTAACCGACTGAGCCACCCAGGTGCCCCAGCCATTCATTTTTCGTACTCACACACGACTCCTCAACTTTTGTTGATCTTTCAAGAATCTGATGCCCACAGTTTTGTTCAACATGAGGTCCTTGCCTTCTAGAAGTGAGGTTTACTTATTATATAGAAATTCTGTGGCTCGTGGGACTCATCAGAAATTCCTTTTCATTTCCTGTAATTTCCATTGCTCAAGTCTATTCGTGATTTGGCTACCATATGCTGGTGTTTATAATGCTGATCTCTTGTTAACAAATGTTGTTGAAGATGCTGTGTATTTTCTTTCCTCATTGGTTGACATGTTTGGTTTCTAAAGAAGTTTTGGAGAATAAAATACTGCCTCTCAAGTGTAAGCTAGAATTCCAGAGCCAATAGTTTTTAAAATGATACTTTCTTGCTATTTTTCTTTGTGTATAGGAACATAACTGGTTTTATATATTGATCATCCTTCATTGCTGAACCTTTAATTAGTTCTAATAATTTGTCAATTATCTTGTAAATAATCACATCATCTATGAATAAGGAAAGTGTATTTTCTTCCTTCCCAATTTTTTATTTTTACATTCTCCTAATGTTGAATAGAAGAACTTACAGCAGACGTTCTACTTTTGGGACTGTTCACTCAGTTTTTAATGGGAATAATAATGGTACCCACCTGATAGGATTGTTTGAGGATTGAATGAGGCAGTCATGAAAAGTTATTTGAGTGTATCTAATACATATTGAACTGGTAATGAATGATAGCTATTATTGTTTTTTAAATATCAATTAAATTATCCCATGTTATATTCATACAAATATAACGTGGCAGAAAAATGTTAAAGAGCTTAGGAAATAATACGTAGAATATGTATGTGGATGCACTAATAAAGAGAATAGATTTAGAATAAAAAAGAAATATAGTGATTTCTTTAATTAGTTCTGGATTTCCATACCATTCTCTTGAAAAATAAAAAGGCTAGTCCCATTTAAATATTTAAAATACTAACTAATTTGTAAAGTCCAGGATAGCACTACTCCCCTTAATAATATGGGGAAGGCATATGATTTTGTAGTAAAAGAACAGGAAAAGAGAAAAACAATCTAAATGGAAAGGAAGTTCTAGCTGAAGAAGTCAGAAGTGAATGCAAGAATATATTATTTAGGAATACTCTGTGTGTAGTACACTCTAGGGGCAGCTTTATTGAGGTTGTGGTATAGACATTATTAATATATTATTGGACATTTGGACTTAAAATAATTATAACCTATTTGTGTTTTTTAATCTGTAATGTATCTGTACAATAATAGCATGTTTCAGATATTGATCCTCGCGTATAAATTTTCACATGTAATTGAGCCCTGTTCTTTCTTATTTCATATGGTACTATTAGTATTTCTTTATGTTTATGGTATTTTCATCAAAGTGATTTATGAAATCTCATTTTTTGTTGCTGAAGAAATTCAGTGAGCTTTCTCTTTGGTATGGCCTGTAATGATTTCCACATATAGGTCAGCTTTCTTGGGATGCTAATTCTGAGACAGAGATTTACATACAGCACATTTATTACAGTATGTTCTTAAGAACAAAAACAGAATTGGGCAAATGAAAAATAGGAACTGCAGTGCAGTTGCCACGCAGGGGTCATTTGGTGTTACAGAACTCTCTAAAGTCATGATGATCTTTCACATATGTCCCAAACTGGGGGAATGGTGGGCAGGCCTTTGTATTTCCCCATGGACCTGTCATCGGTTTTAGGCTGCCTGCAGAAGCAAGACACGACCTTGAGTGAGGCAACTTCCTTTGGCTGGGGGCGATTCCTTGAGAGGGAATCAGCACTGGAAGGAAAAGTGCTTAATGCTAAAGGGGAGATCTGAGTGGCACATTGAAGGATTCTCTTCAGTTCCTACCTTGTGGTCCACAAGGAAACAGCCCCTTGAGGTTAGTAGTTGGTTTCCTTCCCAAGGTGGGCTTACAAGATTAGTGGAAAAACTGTGCCCAGTGCTGCAGTTGGTCCTGGGACAACAATTAATGCACATTGTTTCCATATCGTACCATCCATTCTATCTGTATTCTGTGGACCTTCAACTACCTGTTTAGGCAGTTTACCTACTGGGGTAATTCAGACCCTCAACCCTAAGGGGTATAAGTAACTGTTCTCCAAGCTTGTCAAGCTGTGACTACTCCTCTGTTGCGTTGCCATCAAAAGCGGAGGGTTAGCAAGAGATGCCCCACTGTGTCACCTGGATGCCAAACATATTGATCCCTGGTCCCACTGACAGTCAAGGTCCATTACTCTTTCCAGGAGGATGACTCCTTTTTTTGACTATGGTCTCTTGGATCAAAGAGTCTCAAGTGACTGGATGGCAGCATAACTTAAATTAAATGGCACTCTTGCTTTACTCTTCCACCCTAATGGAAGCATTTCCTGCAATTCAGGACTTCTAAATCCATAGAGGCTAATTTGTGGGGACAGGATTGAGATTCCCCAAATTCATCACTGGAAGTGGTGCTAAGCAGTGCTTCTCTTGCTTTCATTGCTCCACCCCCAGACCCATGTATTCTACCTATCAGAGACCCGGCACCATGTAATAGTCATTCGTGTAAGTTACTCACTCTGTCCTCGAGCCAGACACCTAGCTTTACAGAGTATCATCTCCAAGTTAACACTTCATCTGCACAATCAAAAGTCACCTGGTTTTGTCAGACTGAAAGCTTCTAGGTTCCATGGGACCAATAGATCCCATAGACATGTGTTGAATTCTCCCCTTCTTTAACTATGAAGTGAGTCCTTTGTACAAATGCAGGGTTTTATGGTATTTTGTGTTAATGAATCAGACATTGTCTAAGCCCTCAGTTCTTTCAAAGCCTGTAAGCAGGAAAGACAGCCCGTACTCAGAATGTCTCAATTTCTGCCCAGATGAATCACTCCCACTTTTACAGTAGATGGGATCTAATGTAACCATCTGTTACAGACTGGCTGTTGGTCTCCTCAAAAAGTGGTACCATCCTAGGGGCTCAGCATTGCTCTCTTGCTGGTAGTTAGTTATTCAGCAATGGTTAAATAAGCCATCCTAGTTTACCAATAAGAAAAAAATGTTAATAGCTTCAATGCTACTATCAATGCCAAGAACTATCATTATGCCATCTATTCCAGTGATGGCATTTTCATTGCCAGTAATGGAGAAGTGATGTAGATTCAAAACCCCCTTTAACATCTGCTTTCCAGGACTGCTCCAATTTTCAATAGTTGTTAGGTTCTTCTGATAATGAATTCTGAAGTGGAGATTCACATGCAGGTCATTGATAGGGAATGTTTTCAGGCACAACATCTGTAATGGAGTGAGGGGAGTAGGGCACTCAGAAGGAGAAGTTGAACTGCAACACAGCAGCAACAGAAGCCTCCCTCACCTGATCCCTTGTAAAGGTCTGAAGCTGGTCTAGTTTTTTCATAAATGTCCCAAATTGAGACAAGGGTCTAGAAGCTTTGTACATTAGCATCAACCATTCATGAGGTTTGCTCCTGGAGGTGAGGATAATTATAAGCAAGGCAGCTTACTTTGGTAGAGGGTAATTCCTGAGAAGGGACTTGGCTGCGAGCTATCAATAGACAACACTTCTGACAGTTGGGTAATGATTAGTGCCTCAGTCCTAAAGAGGCACTTGGGCAGTGCTCACAGCATCCAATAAAGCCTGAGTTCTATAATGCTTTATTTGAATTTTATTTCTCACAAATATGTGTTTGTGAAATTTTATACAGAAATGTATGTACTGAGGTAAGTTGCTATTGTTTTTCAACTTACATGTAGGATCTGTTAGGAAAAACACCTACTACATGATTTTGACACTATTTATGCACCAGTAAGAAATACGGCCCAAGATTTTGTTGGATGCATTTTCACTGTTGGTTATATTCTTATCTTAAAACACCTTGTAGGCTTGCATTAGTAGACATGTGTTTCTAATGTTCTGTAGACAGGAGCAGAAAAGACCCTTAGGAGCTTACATGGGCATCCAACCCAAGACCATGGTCTCATAAACAGAGTACTCAAAACACCTAGGCTAAATAGTCTTAGACTTGCATAATAATGAAGATGTAATAACGTATTTTAGAGCCATGTATAGAATTTGATTTTTTAATGATTATTTGGCTTAACTCAATTTTATCCTTGAGTAGGAGAAAACGTTTTTAAGAGGAAGATAGTTTTTAAACTTTTTACCCTTTTCAAAAAAATGTTTATTTAGACAGAGAGAGAGCAAGAGAGAGCAGGGGGAGGGCAGAAAAAGAGAAAGAGAGAATGAGAGAGAGAATCCCAAGCAGGCTCTACACTGACAGTACCAAGCCTGATGCAGGGCTTGATCTCATGAACAATGAAACTATGATCTGAGCCAAAATCAAGAGTCAGATGCTTAACCAACTGAGCCACCCAGGAGCTCCTAAACTTTTTATCATTGAATCCTGTGTTTAAACTGGGAATTAGTAATTTTAGCCTTAGGATGATTTAAAAGCAAACAAACAAACAAAACAGAAACAAAGACAAACTGAAGTTGAGAAGAAACAAATATATTTAATGAAATGTAACTATCCATTATTAGTGCTTGTAGATCATCATTATATGACCTTCTTTTCAACTTTTGGTAAAAATAATATATATTAAGCTCTCACCCAAAAGTCATTTTAGTACTAAATGCACATTACAATGTATGCATTTGGGGGCATTATTTTTTAACATATTTTCCAAGGTCTTATGCACTGATAACACATTTGATCAAATAGCGTCAGTTTTGCAAATACTGTGTCTACTTGATGGCCATGTGAAGCCCTGGTGGTTTTTTTTTCCCCACAAGATATATTCCTCAAGAACTTGTGAATACATTCTTTATAAAAGGGTTCTTGTATAATGATACAAAAAGTGATTGCTAGTGCTAATACTTTTGGTTGATACCACTCTGCAATCATTATTTCCAATAAAAATGATTGACTGTCTAAGTGGTTGACATAAGGAGTGAAACATTCTGTTTATTGCTATTGCCATTGTTGGACTAGCCCATGGGCACTGCAGCTACAAGGCTTGTTATGTGAGAAAGGATGTGCTTCTCCAGAAAAATAACAATAAAATCACTTTGCATTCATCCAGAATGTTAGTTTCAAAAGCAGATAAAAATCCCAATATTTTTCAGATTATGGAGGTAAATTCATTATGGAATTTAAATTTAAGCCCAGCTGTCCTAACTTTTAGATGTATCTTTCTATTAATTAATTTAAGTAAATAATATTAACAATTATGTTTCTAGAAATCTGTATAGGCAAATCAATGTACTCTATCAAACTGTCTTAGAATTCAAAAGGAAATACATATACCAAAGTGAGTCTAAAAGATTTTTTTTTTAATCCAGTGTACTAAAAACATAATGTATTTATAGCACTTGGTCCTTATGGGAAATTATTTGACAGTTAAAAATCCCTTTAAAAAAATTGAAAACTTCAATATTAAAGAATTAGTTTCCAATTGCTGCATGACAAATTACCACAAATTTAGCAGCTTAAAATAATACCCATTTATTCTTTCACGGTTCGGTAGGTAGAAGTCCAGGTGGGCTTGGTTGAGTACTTTGCTTAGGGTCCAATGAGACAGAAATTGAGATAGTGACTATGCTACAGCCCCTCACAGTCTTTTTCCAGATTATCTAGGTTGTTAACAGAATTCAGTTTCATTTGGTTATAGGACTACGGTCTGTGTTTCCTTGCTGGCTGTTGGCTAGAGACTATTTTCAGCTTTTCTAGAGGCTACCAACATTCCTTCTCAAGAGGATTCCTACATCCCCAAAACTAGCAAGACACATGAAGTTCTTCATGTGCTTCAAATCTCTCTGAGGTCCCCTGCTGACACCAACCAGAAAAGAAGTTATCTGTTTTAAAAGACTCATATGATTCTATTAGGCCCACCTGGGTAATTATCCCATTTTAGGTCAGCACTGTCTATGGCATAACACAATTACAGTAGTAATAACTCAACATATTCACAGGTTCTGGAGGTTAGGATAGGACATATTTGGGGGCCACCATTTTGCTTACCACTATTAAAATCAGAAATAAAAAATGAATTTAAGAAAAATGCTAGATTGGTTTTCAAAACACACTTTGTTGATTAGAATTTCACTGATGAATCAAAGTTTGCTCTTAAAACCAAAGACCTTAACTCTAAAAGGAAATCTTTAACTTTACCTCTTTGCCCTCAAAAGCTAGAAATGAAATCAAAAGGACATTTTTATTGCATGCTGTTACTATTTTCAGAATATAAACACATAGCCAAAAAGACACATCATTTAAAACTTAGTTGTGCTTTGCATTCGACCAAGTGCTTTAAGAGATTTTTCCTCTTAAATTGATAAAATACATAGTTTCTGTGTTCTGTAATAATTTATTTTAACTCCTCTGTGGGTAAGCTTTCTACATTCAATGTTTCTTCTTATGTAGGATGCATTTAAGTACAGATATTTAATTAATTAAAAATCTGGTGATTTTAAGATTTCTTGTCAATCACTGAATAACATTTACACTTGAATATATGGTTTTCTGGGCTTCTTAGCACATCAGAACTCCTGAGTCCAAAATACCAGCATAGCAAGCAGTATTCACCAGATGTGGTATGACTAAGATTTTACTATTGACAGTATCCAACCAAGAAGGCAGGTATTCAGGAAACACATATCACATGAAATATCGTTAAATGTCTATCCTGTCACTTATGTTGGCACACACTCAAAAATGTGCCCCTTAAAACTTTTGATGGAAATCTTATCCAAAAGCAAGTTAGGAAATTGTATTGTTGGAGCAATTTTAAATGTTTGGGAGAACTTGATGATTTAGCCCACACTTAAAATCTAATGTCCTACAAAAACAAATACCACCTAATCTCTCTTATATGTGGGACCTAGAACACAAAGACAATGAACAAACAATGCTAAAAACAGAAACAGACCCATAAATGCAGAGAACAGAGGAGATGGGAGGAGGGGGGTGGGCAGAATGGGTCAAGGGAAGTGGGAAATACAGGCTTCCAGTTATGGAAGGAGTAAGTCATGGGGATCAAAGGTACAGCATAGGGAATATAGTCAATGGTTCTATAATAGCATTGTACGGTGACAGTAGCTACAGTTGTGGTGTGTATAGCATGACTTAGAGTTGTCCACTCCCTATCTTGTACACCTGAAACTAATGTTACATTGGAGGTCAGTTGTACTTCAATAAAAAAATAAATAAATCTAATGTCTTAGAAGGCACCTATGAGGAATAAAGCTATGAACCTTCCTTAATGTGTCAGCTTAAAGGTATATATATATATATAT